>NW_028301576.1:29635000-29762500 GCF_042242905.1 Orbicella faveolata
AACATGTTTATTTTACAACATTAAAAGGAACATGGAAAATCATCTGTAATTTTGTATAATATAATTTTCAGATATTTCAATTTTGAATCTGTGGCTTTGATTTAAAGGAATTCAGACAAAGCCTTCACATAGGATATCAGGCAGCTATTTGTGTGGTTCCAGAAAATATCCATAACTCCTGCATGGAAGGGTTGTCGTTTGAACCCCCTCTCCCCCCCCCCCCACCCCTCCCCACCTTCCTCGAAATTTCCAATGACCTTCCATGGGATGGGTATAGATATTTTCTGGAAACACACATTCCCACCTCCCTAGGATGTAGCATACAGGCCCTTATGTAGCTGCAGCTGTGAAAATACATGCACTGCATGACAGTAAGTATGGGACACCTGTGTTTCTTTTGTGGAAGAACACACAGCCATACCATTACAGATGTAATAATCTATTGTGTTAAACAACATGTTCAAATAATATCATTTTGTATCTTTTTCCTGCAGAAATAATTATTGTGTGTAAAATATATAGAACATTTATTTTTACAAATATTTTTTTCACAGTTTTCGAAAGAACTAGGAAAATTAGAAATTGAAGTTATGTTATTTAATTCAATAAAGTTATGCCACTTGTTTACCTTGTTTGTGAAATATTCCGATTTTTTTCTTGCACTTGACGGTGTTGATCAAAATCTGTTTGTAACAAACTACCTTAGCTTTTTGTTACTTTTATGCATCGCAGTATCCAAGCAAGTACATGTAACAGAGTGCCTCACCCAACAAAAAGTACCTTAGGATATCAATCAAAGCTTTTATCATAAGTTTCCCTTGTTTTGTTGTTTTTTGTTTGTTTAAAAAAGCCAAATTCAAAGAAAATGTTATACCTAATCCTAAGAGGGGAAAGCACTTTTCAAAGGGCAGAGGTCATTACCTAATTTTACAGGGGAAGTGAACCCTGTTGTAAACTGAGAATATCCAGTGGCCAGAGGGATGATATAAACAAGCTTTCATGTTTCCTTTACAAAATCATACCACATACTGTATCTACTGTAAATCCTCTATTAAGCAACCCCTCTTGAGAGGAAGAAATTTATTAAGCCACCCCTCCCCTTACACAAAAAAATACATGCCTTGTTACATGAAACTTTTGCAACACCTTTATTTTGTGATTTTGAGGTTCGCAAATAATTTTTCACGACATTTAAATTTTGCAAATTTGCGAAAATTTTGCATTTTGAGTCACATTAATTTCACATTTTTGAGTGAGAAGATTTATTCTCTGGGCAATGTTATGCAAAAAGTCCTTGAATTATAAAAGGACTTTAAAAAGTAACACATTTCCAACAGCCCAGTTGCATGAATTTATTGGTTTCACATCTTCAAAGTTAACTCCAATATTTACTTTCTTTTGTACTTGCAAACTGCTTTTAATACACTCAGTGGTAATAAACTTATTCTTTCTTGATAGTCATGTTCACGACACCTATTTTTTGCGTCACTTAAAATTTGGGATTTTAAAAAAATAAGGTGTTGCGAAAATTTCATGTAATTAGGTATCTAGGAAGCTTGTTGATCAAGCAAATTTGGAAGCAAAACTTTGCAGCTTTAACTCATATCAGGACCTAAGTCCTAATATCATACCCTATTGTATCCCTGAAATAAATTAAAAACAACCAGGTAGTTTAATTAAAGACTTAAGGTATCTAAATGTGAAGTTGATCTAATCAAATGGCACAATTGGAGGACAAAAATTAACTAGAGCTGCACAAACTCTTATCATATAATCCACCAATGCAGTATGCCTGTCAGAGTTTTCATGATTACATATCAGGAAGTCAGTTGGCAAGGTACCTTCCAGTATTGTAAACTTCCGTCGAAGCAGTCCAATGACACGTTCAACATGAATTCTAACATTTGCAATGCCTCTTGTCTCCTCCACGTCCACTGGGTCGAGCTGAGATTTACCCTTCGTGAAAGCTGGTATAACCAGTTTAGCATTTTTCAGTCCAACATTCTCAGTGATGGTGAATCCCCGGTCTGCCATCACCATGTCTCCTGGAATCAGTTTGTCCAGGAATCCACAGTTCTCAGTTATGAATTTATCTGAGACACGACCTCCCCAGGCTTCAGACACATATGAAATAGTTCCTTGTAGTGTTATCCCTACCAGAATTTTGATTGTATTGTGATGTTTGTAACCTGAAAAGGTCTGTGCCCTGGCTAGCAAGTTTGAAGGCCTCTCGATAAATACTTCAAAGCAGTCGATCACAACAGTTGTTTTCTTTCCGAATGCATACTGGAAGCACTGCGGCATTGTTCTCCACAGTTGGTCCCTGTCTGGCCAGTACACAAAGCGAAATAACCTTGTGTCCATCGCAACAATCCAATGGGAAAATATTCTGGAAATTGTTGACACTGAAACAACAAACCGGTATGCAAGATCCTGCAACGGTGCATTTAGTCTTAGTTTCATAAGTACAATGATGAACTCTTGAAATATGTTGAGCGACTGTGTTTGTCGTGTAACATGTGAGGAGACGTGCTCAAAAACAACCATTAGTACTTCCATAGATGGTAGCCCAGTGTAAAAGCGAACTTTATCGTCAGTGTCAAAGAAATCCTTGTTTGGGGCTTGATATCTGCTTGAGTGAAACATGTAGTCAAACTCGATGGTTTGGCACTCGGCGTCCTTAACAGTTTCCGGTTCGATTTCTTCACCTTCGCTAACTGCTATGGCCGCCAAATCAGAAGGCCTCCTCATTCTCTTCGTTTCGATTTCCCTCTTCTTCTATCGAAGTACTTGGCTGACTAAAGTCAATCTGAGCAACGGGAAGGCTGCTTTCCACAAGCTTTCGACGTTTCTCTGCCGCTTCGCGTTCTTGTTGTTCGATCACAAGTTGGTGTCGCTTCTTTGCCCTTTCAGCTCTCTCTGCGTTCGCATCATGGTCTAATTTAGGGCGATAATCATTCTTGCCAAGTTGCAATGTGGGCACCCAATCCACGTCATGCTTATGCCAGTATGGAGCTGGTTTCCCAGACACAAAATGCTTGCCACATACCCGTTCGCTGTTAAGCACGTCTTTCGATTCTGTGTCTCCGCGACTGATCGCTTTTATCCATTTTTCTCTCCGCTCTGTAGTCAGTTCTTCAAATTCTCCTTTGTTGGTTACCACTGAAGGTATTCGATAAAATCCAATCTGTTTATCTCGGTCACTTCTACTACCACATCCAAAAACAACGCAAAGATCCATTTCAAGCTTCACTTTCTCACTGTGATCTCTCTATTGAGCGCGTTTGCTCGGGCACCAACATGGCGGATAGCAACCGTCGTCAAGGCGGAGGTCACGTGGGTGAAAACCAAGAATAGTGTTAACATGTATACGCAAGTACACAGACTTGAAAAAATAACTCAATAATTTTCAATTCCAAAGTTCTTTATATATATCTATCTATTTCTTTTCAATGATATATGTAGTTCCAACAACCCAATCAGCAGATAAAGTTGCCATCCTGGAGTGTGCTAACTGTGTGAGGTTGAGTTAGAGAAACAGACAGCTGAGTAATCAGCTAATCACTGCACAAACAAAACATAAGAAGAGTGCAAAGGAAATTAAGGCTCTAAAAACACAGTTGGAGAAAAACATATCAGGTATTTTTTTTATACAATAATAATATGATCATAAATCATACAGTTTGTCATTCAAAACAGTATTTTATCTTTGTATTGTCAAAAAAGCATACTGCCGGGTTACTACTAACAGGTTAATAACTACATCACTTCATGGAGGTTGGCAAAATGCAGAAAATAGTGGATCAAATGACCAATACATGAGAGTTAACTTATGTAAGCAGATAGTGTCAGTTTTATTACAGTCATAGTAAGGGTATTCCTCAAACTTCTTGTTACACCTTTAAAGGAGCAGTTACAACTAAGATTGATGAAGGAGCAGTTGCAACTGAGATGGAAGGAGACATAAATACTGTGAAAACGAATGAAGACGAGGATAGTCAGGGCGAGACAACAGAAGAAGAAGCTGACTTTTCATCTGAATATGAACCAGAAACAAACACAGATACCGGTTCAGAGAGTGAAGAGAATTCTCCGGGAAATAGGTACATAATTTATCAGTTACCTTGTACTGAACATTTGTGTGCATGTACTTCTAATTCCTTTCAACAAAGTTACAACTTTAAAAACTTCTTACAATTACAAGCAATATTATTATTGCTGACCAAGATGTGTACATGTATATTTTATAAGATTCTGCATACAGCGTCTTCCTCCCAGACTTCGCTGATCGGTCTTTCAGTTTTAAATAAAGCTTTTATTATTATTATTATTATTTTTATTATACACACAGTAAACAGACTACATGGATCAACATTCCACTTGTGTCCAGAAATGAATGCAAGTACTGCTTAACTAGTACTTTATATTTGGCTGGGTTTTCTGGCATTTTTAAATAACTTCATATTTGACAGAACTTGTTTTGATGACTTTCTACCAATAAGGACATGTGATGCTTATCATAAGGAGCGTGCATCTCAGTTACGTGTGCATTTCTGGACATATCTGCAACATTCATGTCTATATTTCAATCAAAGAAGCAGAAAATGGCATTCATGCTTACACAACCTGATGCAAACACAAGGGGAGTTTGGAAGAATTTCTCAGTGCATTTAAATGATAAAAACTGTATGATTTGTTTTGTTACTATTTGGTCTCTTTACAGAGTGTATAACAAAGATGATAACCTAACGACACAGCCAAAGTTTATCGTTTTTCTTTCACAACTACTACTGCTCTTCAAATTTTGCCATTTTTGCGAAGCTGAAAACCCACTTGTAGAGACAAGGCAAGTTGGGACAATGGCAGTCATAACCTCAACCTGTACTAACAAGAAGTGTAGCAAAAAGGATGTTATTTGGAGGAGTCAGCCAAACATGCCAGGAACCAAAATACCTGCTGGAAACTTCCTGCTGTGCATGGCAATATTGTTATCTGGCAGCTCAGCATCAAAAGTGTTGCAGCTGTTCAAGCACATGGGTGTGGCTTGTTTTTCCCTGAACACATTCTTCAGACACCAGTGTGTAAGCCTAAGTACGTATTTAATTAACTAGACATGAAATACATATAACTTAGACCTCTCCAATCATCCAGGTGCAGCATGAGGCATATGATATTATATATGTCATGTATTTTTTAAGAATTACCTTTCTATAGTATGTGTACACTGTACGAACATGTCAGTCACTTGTGCTAATTACATTGTACTTACGAGTTGTGTGTGGAGAATATATTAATGCAGTACAAGTAACTGTTTAGAAATGTTTCACCAGGCTGTGGTCTGTAAGTGGGGATACATTTTTGTACCAAGTAATCATAATTTAAATGTAATCATTAAAAAAAATTATTTTCGCCATACCTGTAGGAGAAACTGTTTTCAACAATCCAGTTGTTCTGGAAGTCCTCCCAAGAAAAGATAAGAAGACAGCTTAAGGAAGCAGGCCAGAAAGTGGTCATTGCCGGAGACGGGTGTCATGACAGCATGGGCCATAGTGCTAAATATGGTGCATACACCATATTTGGTTGCACTACTCCACTCATCACTCACTTCTCCCTTGTTCAGGTAAACATTTACTTTAAGCCCGTAACTTATCATGTTCTATTTATATACATGTATATTTAATGTTGTCAAGTATGTCTTGTTCACTCCAGACTTGTAAATGGATGATTCATTTTATCTTTTGTAGAGGAATGTTGCAGGTAGTAGCCCAGCTATGGAGTTCCTTGGATTCAAGAATTGCATGACATCTCTCTTGGGATGTGGTCTGGTGATTTGAACTCTGATAACAGACAGACATGCATCTATCGGTAAATACATGAGGGAACAACTGCACAACATCAAGCACTACTTTGCATGTTTGGTGTAAATTTTCTTCCCTCTGCATCTTTCATGTCTGTAACAATGATTTTTAACATATGCCAAACGAATTTGTCTGAAAAAAAAACAAAGGTGTTTTTATGTACAGTGAGCTGTATTGTAGACAACACAGAATAGTTGAAGTGTTGTACAGTGGTATACTGTAGGTGAGTATACTCCTGCAATTCATAGTAATACATGTAACAATAATTTCTTATTTATTGCAATTACGGTACTTTTCATTCCACGATGTTCTCCAGAGTGTCAAAAACAAATGCATAACATACAATTTTAAAATGTAACTTTTCTCTTGAAAGGCACATCATCTCAGCTTTGCATTTCAATCTCAATCTACACCGAGATGTCAAGAAGAACCCTGATGGGACTAAACAAGTTAAAGTAGTTTGGCCAAAATTTAACAATGGTGAAGCCACTGTGCATGATGTGAAACTAGAACCTAACTTTGGTAAGATGCAAACCATTAAGTTTCAAAATGGAAATGAAATATTTTTTTGTATGCTTTGCACCAATATCCCGAACATTGAAGAACCAATATTATCATTTGGTGCCTCAATTGCCAATAGAAGTGATTTACATGAATAAGTGTAGTTTTCAAGTTTAATCAGGGGGAGTCAATAGACCAATTTCGATTCATTAAAATTCAGCCTAAAACAATAGACATCAGCACGAGGCTCTGGGGAATAACTACAGAGTTTGTGAGCAAGGGAGACTTGTCTTCCCATGCACGAAAAAGTAAAAAAGTTTTGTTTGATTTTGCACTTTTGCTTGAGCATGCGGTTTTTGGTACTGTTGAATTTAGCAACCAAACCTTCGAAGGAGAATCATTCTTTAATAGGTCCTCAGTAAGTCATGTAAAGCATGTTACCATGAAAAGCAATTCAAAGTGAAGAGCAAAATGCTCGTTTCATATCGCTTATAGCAATTTTAGGGTTGATAAACAGCTTTTCGTGCACACGTCATCGACAAAGATGGCGATTTCCTTGCAACAAAGATGAAGCAAAGCAAGCGTTGATTCCTTTTTGTAGTACTCCAAAGAGTACTACAGGCCTTATTTGACACAAAATAAAAGGAACATGGCTACCGTGGTAAGTAAAACGTATTACTGGTTCCTTGAGCGTACATTTTAGATTTTTATTCATCTCATCTTGCGGAGATGAGGAAACCATGTTGTTCTCATTTTCGATTTCAAAGTGTGGTTAAACAAGAAAATCTCACCATTCCTTTTTTCTGCAATCCTTCACTAAATTCAAGTCCAGCATTGCTATGAAGTTATTTTTTCATATTCTGGGTACCTTTGTGTTTTTGAGGTAATCAATTTCATTTTCAAGTGAAGTGAATGTGATGATGGATAAATGTACTTTTTCTTTTACCTCAAAGTTAAAATTTGTCTTCAAACCTCCAAGACTTTTGTGTTCCTTTGTGATATGTGAATTCCCATTAATGGGTGACTGTTTGATGTGTACACTATGCCCTGGCAAAATTTCGTACCTGGTTTCCGGTGTTCCGCTATTTAGTATTTGTCAGATGAATGATTCGAGGTTGGAATTCAATTCTAGAAATTTAGTTTATAACGCTTCGCGTTTTACAGCTCTTAAAATGAGCAGCATTGTTCTCTGCTGTTGATGAAAAGCGTTCATTTGATTAAAGTTGAGTGAAAGTTTACTCCAGCCAACCCTTGTTGTTAGAAACCTTATGAAACAAAATATCCCCGCATTTGATTTCATCATACTCACTGGCAATGCTATTTTATCGGCTACTCCAGCTTAACAGGGCTGGCGTTTTTGTGAATATCCGAAAAACTAATTTGTGATATGGGAATCGGCTTTACCTTTTAACTAGTGAAACTACAGTTACTCTGCTACAGTTTAACGTAAAGAAATGAGGATGTTTCCGGTGTTCTGGCTGCCCAAAATTCAGCTCGAAGAGGTATCGTCCACGACTAACAATTGGCTTCTTTCGGCCATAACGTGACATCAGTTTGTCACGAACTATCATCCGACTCTAAAAAAATATATTGATATTCATAACTTTATATTTGGTTTAGAAGCTGTAACAGTGAGAAAAATGTCTTTGTCTTTGTTATCTTACAGATGTAGCTGTTTTAGAGTATGTGGCAGCAAAATTACATTCAAGCATGATACATTAAAACTCATTTTTACAACCAAAGGTATTAATCAATTGTAAACAAAGTTGGATTATTTCTGATATAAAGAAGTTCAGTTCAAAAAGTTCTGCCCGCCTATGAAAGCTAGTTGCCCTCCTGCTGAAAAGGTTAATGAAACCCCTGCACCAGTCTGCTTTAAATATAAATACACATACAAATGACTCTGCAGGCAATGCATTTGCTATTTAATCATTTAACCTTTTTCTGCCAAATCTTGGTCCAGTTGTGTCTTAATAAAATATCTCTTAGTAGTACTCTAAGTTGACTTCCTATAGTTTTACGACCTCAAAGAGAAACAACACTGTTTTCAATGTATTATGATGTCAAATTGACCACAAAAAGCAAAACTAACATTGTTCAGTTCCAGAAAATATCCATACTCCCCCCACAGAGGGGATTGGAATTTCCTGGGGGGTGGGGGGTTCTGTAAGACCAAAAAAATTTAAAGAAATGTATGAAGCTCAATCGGAACTTCCAGAGGGGTGGGGGGGAACTTAGAAAAATTCCCTTCCGTGGGGGAGGTATGGATATTTTCTGGAACTACACATTGAAATTTCTTGCATTTCCTTCTGTGAAATTCAGTAAAATTTGGCAGACTGGAAATACATGTAAATATATTATTTTAGTTGCAGCTTGTTCTTTCTCTGCAGTAGAAAAAAACTCAAAAACGTTGAAAAGAAACTGCCTTCAGGTACAAAACTCCATATTTTATGGGTAAAATTGACTGTCCAGCCACATTCAATGTTATGTGAAAATTTTGGAAAATTCCACCAAAGGAAATTCAAGAAAATCACATTTGGAAAGCCATTAATAAACAGTAAAACACAAATTTGTTTAGGTATTTTTCAATTTAAGACTTAAAGTCATTTAATAAGTTTGAGAGGACTGAGTGTAAAAACAAACGCAGAAACAGTCTGTACTGTGTACTCTCAAGAGTTTTGATTCATGTAAGAGGTCACAAAATGTAACATTATACATGAAGTGAATTCAACAGTCAACCTCAATTATGGTTGCAAAGCTTAATAATTGTTCTTTCTGGCATCACTTGATGAAATGAATTCATAGCTGTAAAAATCAAGGAAACTGCTGAAAAAAGAATTTAAGACAGATTCCGCTTAAAGTTCTAGCAATAAGTAAAAATTATTTACCAAAAATTATTCATAGCTTGATAAGTTTTGGACTACTATTTAAAACTTACTTTAATTCATTTTTTTTAAGTGAGCCCACAATTAAATTCTCAAGCATTCTCGAGAAAGTTAACATCAAACATCATAAAAATGCTTAAAGCATGTGTCATTGTGTTGTTAACTAACACGAAACATCTGTACTTGTATTTGAAATATGGATAACTTCAAGTTCAATTTTCCCTCATTGGGCCATTATTGCTTGAATTTTCTGAGGAAATCAACCAAACAAATAAGGTATGTGATTCGTAACAAATAACATTGGGTCAGATTCATTTGAGTGAGACTCACAAACACTGGGGTGTTGAGACTGTGCAGTATGGACTGGAAATCACCTTTAAGACCATATCTAAATTGCAATGCAGCCCATAGACCATTTAAATATTTGCCCTTATCTGTATCTTAGTTGCACAATGACTGATACTAGTATAGATATGTAATATGACCACTCTGATGTCTATTGCTGAGCTATGCTTCTACTATCTAATCCTTCACACCTTGGGGTATTCTCAAGGGTTCAACAATGTGGCCTGTTTTTGTTAATGGGGGAGGGAGGAGAGTGGTCAAGACGTGGAGAAAATACTTCAAAATTTAACCTGGCCTTGTAAGCAATATGTCAAAAGAAACTAGTGTAGGCCCAGGCCTTTAGTGATAATTAGATCTAAGGTCACACTGAGTTCTAGCCATCTCCTTTATTTTTTTAAGTGGTGATCCATATACCGCTATTTCTATGTTGAGACAACAGATAAGAATAATATTTACAACATCAGTGGATGAATAAATAAATAATATAATATGATATAATATAATTTACATACACATATTGCCAGCTATTTACAACCATATTATTTCCAATATTTAATTATTACATTATTATATTTTTTTTTCGATCTTACAATTTAGAGGACTTCATTTAATCCACCAAAATCTGCACATTTTGCAATAATTACAAGTTTACTATATTGATTAATGATAGTAATGTAAACTATTGTGAGAAATTTCTGCCATACATAATGTCTCAAGAGTTCGAATAAGCAAACTACTAACAAATGAATGTATTGCTTGGTACACATGCAGACAACACTAGAAATCCTTTATAAATATATGTGTTGCAGAGTGAACATCTGGCAAAATCAGCCCAACACTAACAGGGATATCCAACACGTGGTTATATCCCCTTTTTACAAAATCTTACTTGTGGTTAGGTTCAATGTTTTTTTACTACCAGTATTTTCAAATAATCTCTCCCCTTGTGAAGTGACAGAGTGTTACATCTCCCTTAAATGTGCGCCTGTGAATTACCGGTAAATTTGAATGCACATTACCTGATTTACAAATAGAAACAATTTAAGTACCTTTTTAACGGAAAAGTAGCTTATATTTGACATTTGCCAAAGGTGAAGTGAACATTGGTGAATATTCAGTTTGCCTTTGGTAAATAATACTGTTTTGGTATAATTTTCAGAGGTGAATATCAAGAACTAGAAATTAAATAATGCACTAAAACAAGGAACTCAGCAGATGCAACTGTTCATTTGCATATACACATGCAACTGCAGTTTTCAGAAAAAACACAACCAGAAATAAACTCACCCTGTGTACACCTTTGTTTTGTCATTGTTAACTTGATTCACAGTTGTACCCATCATCTAAAGCTGAGTAGCTCCAGTATGAAGACAAACAAATTTCAGTGACCTGATCTGACCAGCTGGCTATCAACGGTAAATAAAACTTCGTAAGCCAAGCTTTCGACCAATCAGAATGTTCAATTCTTATACTGACCTCTGGAAATTAAATGTCTAACAGATTAGAAAGACAATCACATGAAGCCAAGATTACCAAAGGAAGCCAGGGAAGGCTGCGATTCTTGATGAGAACTGTTTAGTCAGATGACGGACTATCTTTTTTGCTTGTTTCTTTGATCGTACTTGTAAAATTTTATGTACACTAGTAGGAATATCTATTTAATTTTTAAAAGAAAATTTGATGTTTGAATTGTAGAAGTTTCCAGAACTGTTTTAATCATTTTTAGGCAAAGGTTGATGGATGATTAATGGTATGAATTTACTCATCAATTGACTGCCTTGAACCACATGAACAATTGTTTTCCTCCTGACTCAGGAGTCACATGTCAATTCCGTCACTGAAAATGGTTTTGAAAACAATAAAGATCAAAGTAGTTTAAAAATTGCTATTTTATCATTTGATCCTTGCACTTTGCAAGGTTCATTTTCTTTATGTAACCTAAGCAACAACTTTAAATAAAAGCTAAGTTTAACTCCATCAAAAGAACTGCAGCCAAAGGCTTTTATTCTCTCTGCCTTTAAAGTGTAGGAAATCAAGCTGAAGCTGTGTTGGTTGTTGAAATCTGTCATTTTCATTTCATTTTAATCTCTTAAGGACAACCAGTTAGTAGTGGACATACTACACATGGTTAATACTGAAAGAAATGTAAAAATTATGGTAAACAGTATTTTGCTTTGCATGACACTGTTAAAAGTAATCCATTTTTCAAAGCCATCTTGAAGAACCCTTCACAACTGTAAATTTTGAGTTCGGGTGGGGTAAGAAACGTAGGTAAACTTTCACTTAGAAAAGAGACATACTTCTTTCAAATGGGTAACTTACAGTACATCCAATAAAGGTGACCAAGTAAGAAGCCTAGAGCCCCCTCCTCTCCCCCCCCCAAAAAACAATCTTAAACCAGCAATATTTTTATTATAGGGCAGCTAACAGCACATCCAATAAAGGTAACCATTTAAGAAGCCTTGCCCCCTCCCCCTCTCCCCCCAAAACAATCTTAAACCAGCTATACTTTTGTTATAAGGCAACTAAAAAGTACATGAATTAATAAAGGTAACCATTTAAGAAGCCTTGCCCCCTCCCCCTCTCCCCCCAAAACAATCTTAAACCAGCTATACTTTTGTTATAAGGTAACTAAAAAGTACATGAATTAATAAAGGTAACCATTTAAGAAGCCTGAGAAGCCCCTCCCCCACCCAGAAAAACAATCTTAATATATTTTTATTATAAGGCAACTAAACAGTACATCCAATAAAGGTAACCATTTAGAAAGCCCCAAACCCCTACCTGCCCCCCCGCTCCCCCCCCCCAAAACAATCTTATTATATTTTTATTATAAGGCAACTAAACAGTACATCCAATAAAGCTGACCAAGTAAGAAGCCCAGAGCCCCCCTCCTCTCTCCCTCCCCCCAAAAAACAACCTTAAACCAGCAATATTTTTATTACAGGGCAACTAACAGTACGTCCAATAACGGTAACCATTTGAAAACCCTTTCCCCCTCCCCCTCTCCTGCAAAAACAATCTTAAACCAGCTATACTTTTATTATACGGCAACTAAACAGTACATCAATTAATAAAGGTAATCATTTAAGAAGCCTGGGAAGCCTGAAAGAAAAACAATCATAAATAATATATTAAAAACAGTACATCCAATAAAGGTAACCATTTAAAAAGCCCAAAACCACCCTTCCCCCCCAAAAATAATTGTAAACCAACTACATTGTTATTACAGGGCAACTAGCAGTACATCCAATGAAGGTGACCACTAAGAAGCCTGGAAACTCCCCGTCCCCCTTCCCCCCACCAAAAAAAACCATCCTAAACTATACAGCTATGCTTTATTATTATGGCAACCAAACAGTTATACCTGGCACAAAGAGTTTGAAAATTTAGTACAGTTTTACCACAGGGCAACTAACAGTACATCCAATTAAGGTGACTATTTAAGAAGCCTAGAGCCCTCCCCCTTCCCCCCACCAGCCTGTTGCACCAAAAAGTAGTGCTTTATTTATGTACAACTATTACTCTAATAGACTGCCATTAATTTTAGATAATTGCTTTAAGAGTATCAACAAAGTGCATCAATATCAAACCAGACTGGAGAGTAAGATTTCATACTATCTGCCAAAAGCTAGGACTAATTACAGCAAATTTAACATTCGTTTTTTCGGTGCTAAAGTTTTGAATTCCATTTATGACTCACTTAAATCTAAGAGTCGTGCTTGCTTCAAAAATCTCTTAAAAGATTTGATTATCTCCAACTACTGACTGGTACATTGATGTACTTTAATTTTTCATTTTTTTTGTGTGTGCGCACTCATTTTTTTCTTTTTTCGTTCTCTCTGTGTGTGTGAATGAAATCATGTCCTGTTTTGTTTTTTTATTTTCTTTTTTATTCTGTAACTTTATTGCAATATTTTTTTCCGCTTGGCCCAGCCACTTAGCTCGATTAGCCTTAGCTATTTCTAAGTGGCTGTGGTCTGTTTTTCATTGTTATTTTTTCACATTGCATGTATTTTTTTTTACTGTAAAATTTTTCTGGGCATGAAATAAAGATTGTTGTTGTTGTTGTTGTTGTTGTTGTTGTTGTTGTTGTTGTTGTAAAAAAAACCAATCAACCCAATGACACCTGTGCCGGCCATATAAATTTGAGAGAAAAACACAGAGCAAAATTTCCCTCAACTACAGTTGACTACTCTCAGGGTTCGTACGGGTCCTGGAAAACCTGGAAAGTCCTGGAATTTTATTGTGGCATTTTCCAGGACTTTCCAGTCCTGGAAAAGGGCTACTGGTCCTGGAAAGTTCTGGAAATCTGTTAAACTCAAGTAAAAAAACATGATATGTATGGCAGGCAGTAAGGAGAATTAACATTAAGATAATGGGAGTGCAAGGGTTAATGTAAATTTCAGAGTCCTGGAAAAATCAATCTGAGTCCTGGAAAAGTCCTGGAAAAGTCCTGGAAATTTGTTTCTGAAAAAGGGTACAAACCCTGTACTCCATGGTAAGAATTGCCCCTCTTGATGCATTCTCAGGAATTCTTGAACTAGAAGCAAGCCCAGTAGAAGGTTAATAGCTGCAGTAAAAAGATGAGGAAAGGCGAAATAAAAATAAAAAATAAATTAAAAGCTTAAAGATGCAGGTCACTTTCTTGAAATTTGGATTTCTGTTCATGCCCGAGCAAAAATGTGGTAAAATGTGAAGCTAGTGCAAAAAACAGAACAAAAGCCATGCTGTCCTATTGCAAATGCTTTTTTGAGTAGATTGCAGCTGATGTGGCTCATATCCAGGCTGAAAATGTCCAAAACTGGAGGCCCATGGGTTGAAACAGCCATACTTTTATTATAGGGCAACCAAAAAGTACTTCCAACAGTTTTATTACAAGGCAACTAACTGTACATCCAATACAGGTGACCATTTAAAAAGCCTGGGAAGCCCCCCCCCCCCCTTCCCCCCGGAAAAGAAAAATTATATATATGTATATATTAATTGAAACCAGTTCAGGACCTCAGGAGTATATATATAGATACATATACATAATAAAATAATGATTATAATGTCTTAAAACAGCTATACTTTAATTATAGGGCAACCAACCAGTACTTCCAACAACTTTCTTATAGGGTAACTAACAGAACATCCACTAAAGGTGACCAGGTAAGAAGCCCAGGATGCCCCTCCTCTCCATGACCTGATACAAAACTCCCTGACTTTTCCCTGACCTTGAATGAAACCTAATTATCCCTGACTGTGGCAACCCATGTTCATCATAGGACAACTTACAGTGCATCTAATAACAATGACCAAGTAAGAAGCCTGAAAAAATGAAATAAAATAAACAAAACTGAACAAAATCTAAACCAACAGTACTCTACTTTTACTATAGGACAACTTACAAAAAAGGTGACCAAGTTTGAAGCCTGAAAAAAAAAAAATGGAAACTTAAAACAACCGTACTTTGAGTACTTGAGTGCACAGGGTGGTAAGCTAAGCAACCTGGACAAAAGAGACATCAAAGGGAACTGGATTCCCTCCCCAATCTCTCTTAGCCATGTACTTGATGTAAAATACCATCTCCTTGACTTTTGGGGGGCCAGTAGCTGCCACAATACCTCCTACTCCCTGGTGTTGATGACTTTCAAGTAGTGCAAGCTGACCCAATTCACCAACAACAAGGACCAGTGACTTGTCAGGTGGAAGAATGAGCACCAAAGCCAGTTTTGCCTGACGGGTGTTGATGATGGATTGAAGCTCTGCAGCAAATTGTTGAAAAGATGGAAACTGGTACTCATCTCCATATCTGGCAACACCACTGAAACACAAGTTAGGGTGCTGGATGACTTCTGCGACACTGTAGTTTTGTTGGGCATGCCCTATCCACTGATGTACGATGTTTCCTTGTACCATTAGTTCTTTAAACATGGATACAAATGACTGAGGTAAACTGCTTTGTGGACAAGGAAGGACCCAGCCAGTTGGAAGCAAAAAATTAACTGCCGCTAAAACTGCAATGATGGTATATGCATTGCTCCCTAACTCACCGGACACACTAGACTGACAAACAGAAACCACCCACTCATCTGCTGGAAGTACTCAGTTGATTATGGTGTTGTTCACCCCACGGACAAGAATAAGCAATCCCTCCACCCCCCTACAACAGATCTGAATTGGACAATAGAGACAATGCGTAATTCTCTCCCCAGTTTCAGTAGTTTGATGTTGATGGCCCTGGTGTCTTTGTCTGCATACAGTACAGTGACAAGGCCTCCTACCTATTTAAAGACATTGTCTGCACCGACATTTTTGCAAAAATCAAGGAAATGGGCAGGGTCATAAATGGGAAGTTCACCATCTTTAACAAATGCTTTAAACAGTGCCTTCTCCAGATGACCAATTTCTTTTTTGAGATCTTCACCTGACACAAATCAAGAAACAATAATGTCACTAAAGAAGCAATGCCAACGTGGAGCAAGAGGTAAAACATCCAAAACCCTGGGGCACTTATATATGCAACCATCCATACCAAAATGCAAGTATTTTCCTCCAGAACTGTTAAATAATACAATAATTATTTATAGCAAGTGATTAAATTATTTCAATAATATCATACAATCAAACCGTTGCCACTGTATTTACAGTTGGACCCTGCTTATTCGAACTTGGCTATTTGAAATTGCCCCTAATTTCAAACTTAAAACCAGTGGATTTGTCCTTCACTCGTTTACTATCAGTTATTTCAAACTCCCACTATTTTTTTAGTAAAAAATATTTTTGCAAGAATTCATATATTTTCTGAAAAATGGAAGAAAGTAAAATTACATTCAGAAAACTAATTTCAACTGATAGCTTACACACAAGGTAACAAATTTAAGCAGGTGATTTGTTTTTATATGGGGTTGTCGCCTAACTCTTTTCCAAATCATCCTTATGGTTTTCTTATGGCTTTTTTAATTTATCATTACTATTATTGCTGTACATGTAGAATTTGCCATTGTCATTTGACATTAAATTGTAATAAAACTACAATTTCCTTTTTTTTGTAATCTCAAGTTTGTTTACATACACATGTTAACTTTCAGTGATGTTGATTATCCTGTCCTTGTTCTACAAAAAAATTAAAAAAAGTAATCAATACTTATTTATGGTACTTTACTTACTTTCATGGCAAATGTTTAGAGAAAGATATCCCTCTGTGTTACAGTTACTTGAGAAATGTCCAAAAAAATTATCACTAACCTTCTGACCACGTCACTGAAACTGCACTTGCCCCGACACAGCTGCTCCCTCCACTTTCGTTTTCTATGTCTGCAAGACAAAAATAAAAATACATTTGTTGAGATTCAGCTCTCTTGTACAAAGCAAACAGAGACTCAAAATTATCACTAACCTTCTGACCGTGTCACTGAAACTGCACTTGCCCCGACACAGCTGCTCCCTCCACTTTCGTTTTCTATGTCTGCAAGACAGAAATAAAAATACATTTGTCGAGGTTCAGCTCTCTTATACAAAGCAAACAGACTCAAAATTATCACTAACCTTCTGACCGTGTCACTGAAATTGCACTTGCCCTGACACTGGTAATCCCTTCAATTTCATTTTCTATGTCTGCAAGACAGAAATAAAAATACATTTGTCAAGGTTCAGCTCTCTAGTACAAAGCAAACAGAGACTCAAAATCATCACTAACCTTCTGACCGTGTCACTGAAATTGCACTTGCCCCGACACTGGTACTCCCTTCACTTTCATTTTCTATGTCTGCAAGACATAGAAGAAAATACATTTGTCAAGGTTCAGCTCTCTAATACATAGCAAACAGAGACTCATCTTCTTACATTTAAAAAATTAACCTTTGAGAGGATTTTAACACCTACACAAAATAGTTACAAAACATTACAAAACGCTCAATGAGAATAGAACTTACCCACTGTTCTCTACACTCCTGCCGCATTTCAGTTTTCAGCTGAAAACAAATAGTAAAGTCTCCATTAACATTGGTTCATAACTGTTTGATAAAGGGATAAATAAAAGTCATAAAATTAGCATAAAAAAGAAAATAAAAAAGGTCAAAACTAACCTGTTGACGGGCTATCATTTTCATCCTCACTTCTTTTGCTTGAGCAGTAGCACACTCTACAAATGAGTTGCCCTCTCTTTTTAATAAAAGGAGAATTACGGCTTTTTTCCCCGCATCTTATACAGCCAATTTTATATCTGTACACGAACTGGTACTGACTCATTGCCCGCGCTTCGCTTTGTAACTTTTCTCCGACATGCGAAGGGAGACACAAGCTTCTCGCACTTTTAAGTCATTCGTATGTTGCAGAAAAATTTTCACGATCCCCGCCATTACAATCGCAGCTACCAGCGAAAAAAATTCGAATCCATAACAAAAGATGAACAAGAACAACCGATCAATTCTCTTCTAGAGAAGCTAATCGATTGCATGTTCTTTAGTCGCCGGCAGCCATGCGCAAAGAAAATTTCCCAGACTGATCAGACAAAAGTCTCCCTTGCTGAGTTTGTGGGGTTTATTCCCCAGAGCCTCATGTTGATGTCTATTGTTTTATTGGGCTATTAGTACATGACTGTGCATAATGCAGAACCATAAAAGGGCATGGGTAATTGCAGAAATGAGCTTTGAATATTATTGTCTGCTCTGTGTTTTGCCTAGCCTCTTAATTTGTTCTTTATCTTTTATTGGTGTTAGTATCTCCTGCATTAACCAACAATGTGTCATACTTCTGCAGATTATGTGGAGGATATATACCAGGCATTTCTTGTTGCCAACAATTTGGGGATGCCATGCAGGAATTACATGACATGAATCCCCCACCAATGAACACAATGCAGGAGAAGCAATCAAGGGAGGAGGCTGTACAGAAGAGGACTGAAAAGAAAGGAAAGACCGTCGAAGATGTGCCCCCAACAACCCCAGGTAATTTACATGTTAACATATGCAATATCCAGACATAAAATGTGCCATTTTCATAGTGTTTTAATGTATCCTAATATTACTGACACTGTATGTTGGCAGACGTAATGAGCAAATGCTTAGAACAGGTTAACCCCACTATCTAAAATCATTTGTAAGGCTAATTACACCACACTTATTTGTTTTACTTTCAGTGACTGTGATACAACAGCAGCCAGAGACCTCTAGAAGAAAGCCCTGATACTGTACTGCCTGCAAAATACCTATGAAAGGGCACCAAAGCGTGACTAATTGCCCAAGAAATCAGTTACCAGCTCAGTGAACCAGACTGAATGCATCAGGATGGGGAGAACTTTTCTGAGCATTTTAACAATCATATTGAAATCACTTGTCAGTTTTGGTCTGAGCATTTTAATGTCTGAGTCATCGTGTGTAAAATATTGTGGAATAATTAGCAACAGCTTGGAATGAAAATTTGTTATTGGAGGAGTTTTTTGCTGCATCCAGAATTTACTTGTTTTGTAATACAGTTATAATATAACTCAAGATTAAAAAAGAATATAAATTAAAACAGCTGTCTACATTGTAAGCTGCTCGTCATTCAGCATCTTCCGTTTCAAATCCAGTGTATGCAGATGGCTCTGGAGAAGTTCCTCTAATGGCATGATAGCTACATGCAGGTAGGGGTATCCTTCTTCCACCCAAGTAACCATGAACAAGGCGAGTGAATTTGCAATAAGCAACACCACGCAGAAAATACAGTGCATGATGGGAAGGTTGGGTTTAGTACCATCAAATATAGAACGCTTTCCTGTGTTCTGATTGGCTGTATTTTTTTGGAATGGTATAGATAAAAGTGAAAGCTAAAAAAAGAACCTGTCTTCATCTCAGATTTTTTATTTTTCACACAAGTGTTATTGTGGAATAGAAGCTAGAAATGTTGGACACAGTAAAAATGCCAGCTGGGAACAAGGTTGACATTTATCTGTATTGAGTGTATCTTTTGTTCCAAGAACCCGTCATTATGGTGCAATGAATTGACATCTCGATTTCTGCAACAAACACTATTATGTGATAGGAAGACTTGACAATATTCAAAAATTTCAGTCTACCTGTTTTCGGATCCAGTCTGGTGGTACTTAGTTTTGTTTTTAGTTTTGTATTTATCGGCAGCCAACCACAAACTCCACCTTTGCAGGCAAACTTGGCTGAATCCAGGATGCAAAGTAACACAGTCTGGTTTTTTTCCTACCTCTTCAATAACCATTTTGTGGGACAGGCACTCTACGCACTCGTCAATCTCTGAACAACACTGAAGTTTGTTGGGGTTCTGCAGGTTTTGAGAGTTACATCTGCCACATTTGCACCTGTAGAATCATACATAAATAAGGAGAATGGCACACATAGGAACGACATAGTTCGAGTAACATGAAACATGGAACGGCATGACAATAGCAATTCAAGCACACGACAAATACTCACCACAAATTCACAAGTTGTACTCCTTCGTAATGGTCTTGAAGCTTCCTTTCAAAGTCAGCCTGGGTTTCTTGCTTTTTCTCATACTCAGAAACCCACTCTTCACTAACCATGGGTTCTCCTTGTATGGTTTGAACGTATCTGGGTCTAAGATGTCGTCTGCTGGCGACACCGCAGCTTCATTTGCCTTTGCTTCTTCGACCTCAACTTTTCAGAAAAATCGACTCGATAACCACAAGGTCTTCCAACACACTGATTTATTCTATCGATCACACATTACAATGATTGAAACTCTACACCTCATACGAGAATGCAGTCTTGAAATCACGTGATACAATTGTCACAAATTCTTACACTCCCCGCATCTGTTTACGCTGTGAACAGATGTACTCGTAAAAACATAACAAAACAAATATCATGCGACCTATATAGATTACTTCATGGTTGGTGAGTGCGTACGATTTTTATTTACGAGTTGTGAAGAATCGCAAACAAATGAGCGAGTCTTTGAGCGAGTGAGTTTGCGATTCTTCACAAAAAGTGAATAAAAATCCTACAAGCGAACCAACCATGAAGTTATTTGTTTATTTTATAAGTACTGAGATTTCTTTCAAACAATAATGAGGTTGCGTGCCTCCTTCAGCGACTAGAGCTACAGACGACGGGGGTAATTTAAACTGTGATTGTTTTGGTTTCTCTGTAGTGTTCACATTTGTTTTGACACCTTCGCTAAGCTCTCGAGCCTCGACTTCCTGTTGGATGACATC
This sequence comes from Orbicella faveolata, assembly GCF_042242905.1. NCBI lineage: Eukaryota > Metazoa > Cnidaria > Anthozoa > Scleractinia > Merulinidae > Orbicella > Orbicella faveolata. Next base: position 29,655,766 of record NW_028301576.1, read on the forward strand.
CAATAACTCTGAAATTTCCCATACCTCTCGAGCAGTGTTTCTCGCACCTTGAATTCACACTTCTTGTGGTAATTTGGAAATGATTACTGGAATCAATAAGCTTCCATACTGAGTAGAATTCACTCCCAGTGACACTAACCTTCATATGTTAATGCTAATCTTGTCGTATACGAACCGGAGTTGTGAAGCCTTATCCCCTGAACACGCAGGAATTTTAAGCAGCTCATCCGTGTGTGTTGAGATAATGTTTTGGGTCTTGCCAAAACGATTTTGCAACAATTCAATCACCGAGTTGTAGTTTGTATCCGTTAGAGTCAACCCTTGTATAGCGTGTGCAGCTTGACCCTCCAACAATGAGTGCAAGTGGTTGAATTTATCGATTTGGCTCAATTGTGGGTAAGTGTGGATTGCACTGTTAAAGCTATCCCAAAAGCTCTGCCATTGCGTAGTATCTCCTCTGAATTTCGGTAGAACGAGCTTAGGTAACTTAGCCTTAGGCTGAAAGGCTGTGGCATTTGTGTTTAAGTTAGTAGGCAATTGAAAAGCCGTACCTGAACTCCCCGGTTCTTGCATATTTCTAGCTGGATCGTACGACGGACCATGTGGCGATTGCATTCCAGGTGGCATTAAGGTTCCAGGCACTTGAAGATTTTGGTCATTTCCAGAATCCAACGTTTAAGGCACATTTTCGGGTTGAACTACAGGAATCGGGCCAATTGATTGCAGTGAAGCAGAGGTCGCATTTTCTTTGCCTTTCTTTCCAGTCAATGCCGAAATTCCTTGGTCGTTCTGTTTCGGGCTCGTAGCTTCATTGACCTTTCACAACATTTCCATCACTCGTGAATTGATTTCGTCTGAATCTTCTATTTCCTTTACGATTTCCTCCACATTACATGTTTCCATTACTTCTTCATCAAGAGACTTCACCAACTTTAACTTTTGGTCTAGGGAATCTGCGATAACCTTCAGTCGTTTTTTGTTGTTCGGTTCCGCCTCGAGCAGACCCTCCGCCTCGTACATAAGTTTTGTCATAACACTTAGATTTCCTCCATGTTTCACACAGACACGCGCTAGCCTTTCGATCTCTTTTTCACTCATATTCATTCGTGTCGCTATCACTGCCCCACTTTGGGTGCCATTTCAGAAAAATCGACTCGATAACCACAAGGTCTTCCAACACACTGATTTACTCTATCGATCACACATTACAATGATTGAAACTCTACACCTCATACGAGCATGCGGTCTCGAAATCACGTGATACAATTCTCACAAATTCTTACACAACTGCTTCAATCACGTACGAGCCAGGGAAGTAATTGAACTCCGAATCATCTGAGCAGTAGCTTTGCTCAGAATCCGAGTCACTTTTAGACATTTGGGCTAAAATATTAGGCCAAAACCCAAACAACTCGCTGTGACTCACTACTTCTTTGTTGTTTGTTGTTATCGAGATACCGGGTTGATGTCACAACTCTGACTAGTGCCAGTCCACTTTAGGCACGGTTTTGACTTTGAGAACTGCGACTTCTATCGCATTTTAAAAAATTGAGGATAACTTCAAATGTCATTTTTCTACGTGTTACAGCTTGTTTTTACTGTTTACTTTTGAGAGAAAAAGAAACTGGCTAAGCGTTATAGGCACTTTAATAAGGCAAAATATACTGGGTTGCCACTCGATTCCGTTTTTCTGGACCTTTTAACTGGAGGTTGGGTTGATGAACTAGCCTTCTTAGCAGTCTGGCTTCCAGCGCTTCCACATGTAGTCTTGAAAAAAAGTGACTTTTTGCCCTTTTTGGCAGCTGGTTCACGCCTAAAAAGCGCCCGTGAAAGAGTCTGCTCCTCCTCATCCCTAATGCTCTCGTCGTCACCGGACTCGGATAACTCTTGCAGTGATGGTCCAGGAATTGCCGAGTTGCCGTCTTCGAAACCACATTCAACAATGGTTTTTGGCGAAATTTTGGCTCTGCATTCCAGTATCTCGTTTAACTCTTAGTAATATGTCAAAGTTTTATGACCATTTCCGCTTTTGCTGTTGTGATCCTTCACACGTTTATATTCGTCTTCCAGATTCTTTATCTTAGCCTTGCATTGGGCTGCCGTGCAAATGGATGCGAGTCCCTGATCCCTCAACAGACTGTTCAGCTCTCTGGCAATGAATTCCCACACAGCTTACTTGTGCCTTTTGTTGATTGGATGATGATCCGTCCATATAGTGATCAGAATCATATTACTGCATCCGACCAGTTGGGGGAGCAACCTTTAGTACTGGTATCTTTGCTGGAATCTTCAACCCCCGGGCCTTCACCAACACCACTGGCACTGGCACTCTGGTATGGGCTCAGTTGTGATTCCGCTGGTGAATCTGGTCAGGTAAATCTTGCTTGTGGAAGCCACAGTTGATTTTGGAAGGCTGGGGAAATGTATGGACCACGTGTGGGAACAGGAGCCACAAACTGATCGATCGGGAGAAATAACAAAGCGAGATGTCCTAAAGCGAATGATTTATTAAATTAGCTGAATGCTTTGCATCTCGGATGTTTAAAAGAAAGAAACTCACCTTCCATGGTTTGATAGTGCGTCATTTGATGGGACGCTTCTTGGATCATATAAAGGAAAACTATTTGCTCTATGATTATCCATCTTGTTGTGAATGCCGCAGAAGTTTCACGGGAGGAATAAAAATAGCAAGCGTGTTGTATTTCTGATTTGACAGCGCTGTCAAATAAATAACTGCAAGTGACTCCTCGCTGGCCGAAATTAATTGCCAACTCACTTAAGCTACCTGGTTTGGTGGCTTAAATTTAATGAGAATTCCATTGAAGTTTGCCGACTCGCTTTACTTTAAGCAAGTTGGAAAAGCAACTGTTTTCACATGGCTTTCACTTGTCACTCGCTAAGCGACCTGAAAAAATGCTCGTAGAAACACAGCCAATAGCTGGTTGGGTTTCGATACATATGACTTCACCTACAGACTGATACAAAGAAGTATCAAGTTCTACAAGGCTTTCAATCATATGAAAGAGGATATGTAGATTCCAGATCCTGGCACAAGTTCTTGTTTTTCAGGGCCTGCAATGTAGTATTTTTTACTCTCATCTTGATTACCAGACAGCAAGCTCTTGACCTAAACATTAAATTAAAATCGAACAGAACTGCTTAATACTAGCCTTTGCGTATATAGCAGGTTTGATTGTACTACTAATACTACTAGACGATTGTAATACCAAATTGGTTATTAAATCGATTGTTGAACCTACCTAGTTGGAGTTAGTTTCCCCTGCCTTGTGAAAAGTCTACAAAAGAGTTGAATAGATTTAGGTACAGAATAAAACCCAAAAATTGCCAACCTTCTTGTGTAAGCCCGTACGAAAATCCTCGGCGAGACACAGGCCAGATTCAGGCCATAAAAAAAGATGCTAACCAGCGAGACTTGAACGTGACAAGTCATGGCGATAATTTAGCTGACACGAGCGAGACAAAACAAGCGAGAATTGAGCGAGACGTGTATCACCGTGACATTTGGATCGCCAGACTTAGCGATAATCAGGCCATTTTCAAGCCATAAAAAAATCACATCAATAAACGATAAAATAACTCCTGACAATAAATCCACGGGCAAACGATTAGAAAACAAAAGACAATATAATGAGATTAGAGCGAGACATGTATCGCCGTGACATTAGGATGGCCAAATAACATCAGCAAAATAATAAGAACAGCCACATGAATGCTAAATATTGAATAAAATATAAATATAGAATAAACATTGACATAACTCAATTTAAAATGCCACATTCCACACGATGCAAAAATGATCCAGTGTCACATACAGCCTTCGCAGTCACAAATATCATATTTATTCAATCTTAAAACATGTCAAACGAAAACCGTAGTGGTTTTCTTTATACAGGTACATGAATTTAAACGAAAGGAATACTTGTAAAGCATTGGCTACTTAATTAATATTGAAAGAACGCAAACCGGCGTAGTACAATATGGCATGTAATGGTTTGTGTGTGGGAAAACTAAATTTCATTAAATATGCATATAATTAAGTATTTTGTATTTACATACGGTTTCCGGGTGCCTTCTTGTCTTTGGTCTCTTTCGATATTCCATTCAGTGTTCTCTCCTTCGTCGACTGTTCGCATAAACTCTCCACTGAACATTTTCTCGGTTAATGAATTTAGAAATGAAATCCGGATAGCCAGACTTCGCGCGCAGTCCACCCTACTGTAAACACAGTTGAAGTATGTCACGTACGTAAGATAATTTGAGATTTGCATACCCCCTAAAAACTACAAAACTACCCTCCAAGAATACTTTTGAACTTTAACAACGGACAGAAGCAATTGCTTTTGAAGTGTCTCATGTTCAGAGACAAAGCATTAGAAAGAACCTAGCTACAAGAAACAGAACAGTTTATATATGTGTTATATCTCTCGAACATCAAGTCAAGCGTGTGACATTGTTCACTTTCTTGTAGAGCGTAGCAAAATAACATCGTAGCTCCAGTTTTGGTTGACCGGCTAAACAACCCAACACAGGAAGGTATCACAAAAGGTGCTAAATCAAGCTATGTACTCCGTCAGCGATTCGAGCCAAAATTTACGTGTTCTGCAACCTCGTAACACATGGTCAACTAACTAATCACTCGCAGACGCGTGCTATTTCTACAAATAATCCTTAAAAGATTCTTAACTGTACAACTTCTTACTTATTCAAAGTTGACGCGACACTTATTCAAAGAGTCATCGAAAAACTTGCACCTTTACTGAAGGTCCTGTATTGCGTTAACTTCAATATTTAGGTTTTCGAGTTTCCCTCTTGCCCTCTTCATCTTGCGTCTTGAGTAGCTGATCTGTTGAGTGAAGACTTCATTGACTTGTTTAGGCGCTGGGCTTTCTTTGCCATTGGCCATACAAAATGACAACAAGTACTCTGAAAAACAAATTGAAATCGAAGAGATATTAAAACGAGCTGTTGAAAACTTGAGAAGAGTCTCACTTGAAGACGCACGTACGTCTGTAGTAAAGTCACATGATTCTCTGCGTACTGAATGCAGGCGAATCTTCGTTGTTCTACCTAAACAAATTAATTCTTTATTGAGCTGTTTTCCTATAATGGACAAAAAAAACCCCAAGATATTACGAACTTTCTAGGTCTGTTTCCTTACCAGTAGTTGAGCGGGAGGATTCAGTGGTTCGATTGTATGAACTTTTCTTAGTTGAAGCTAAAACACTGCAAACCTCTCCTTCCAAAAAATACATTGGTCTACTTCTCACTTTCCAAGTTTAAGGCACGTCATCTGAAACAAAACAATCACAGATTAGAGGTCCTACCTTTTAAGACTTGGACTTTTGCATTATCCAGTGGTTTCTTGATGTCCCCTTCTTCCTGGAGCTTGATAGTAGAGGAAGAACCGATGCCTTGGCCACACGACTGGGCAAGTTCTTCACTTGAAAAAACTAACGGAATCAGTTTTTGTAGCAAGTGAAGGGGGCCTTTCAATCTGGCCTCGTTGACGAGGATTCTTAATTTGCTGCCCGGGACGAAGACATCATATCCCTTGAGCAAGCGCACTTCTCCCTAACGCAAATTAATAAGAAAAAAAATTTCAGAGAAAAGCATTTCATTTGGCACCCCCAGTAGATCTCCTTCATAAGTCACCCGAATCCCCTCATTCAATCTTTTGATGTTGTCATAAACTAGGGAGACAGAATCGTAATCAGTCCCATTACTTGCTTAACACTGGCAAAATGTACTTGGAGATAGCTTAGGGAAATCAATAAAATTCATAACTGAACAAGCTGAAACGTTCCTTATAATTGCTGTTTTTGTCACAGAATGCACCATCCAATTTCCGCCTAAAACGTGCAGAGAATAAAGGAAACATTGATATTATAACAACTGATGGATAGGTTATAGCTTTTATTCTCCTTTGACTTTTTTTAAATACTTTTAGTTGATATGCAACCACGTAACTGTAGTTTAAAGCTTCTGCGGGCAATCTGTAAACTCACATTCACCGTTGGCTATCAAATCAAGCGAAACTGTAACTGATGTCAACAGCGTGCTTTCAGACGGCACCTTACTCAGAAAAAATACACAGATTTGCTACCGGTTGTTAACAATGACAAACTCTTACCTCGGATGGATTAAAATTGGCCTTTATAACATAGGACTGAGTACAGGGAGTGACTTCTGGCAGGGCCTGAATGTCTTCCCCTTCAAAAAGCCCAACAAGCTTTTTAAAGTAGCCGAGGACTTCAGTAGATGGTACTAAAAGTTAACAGAAAGATGCCTCAATTACAATTGGAAGGTCTTTTATTCACGATTTTCGAAGCATTTGAGAGAAATGGCCTTAACTTTAAGGGTAAGTAGCTTCAGAAAGTCATTTGTCTTTCATACATACGTAATCGGATTATCTTATCGGATTATCGGATTAAATTTTTATACTTTGGTGCTATGCAGATTACGTGTGTGGGTTTCTTCTTTCTGGTGTGTGGGTTAGGGGTAAGAGGCTAAGGGCAGGCTTTACTGCTTAACCTACATATTTTTAGTAGAAAAACATACCAGCATATTGGAAAGCCTTCAGCTGAACCTTTAGCTCCTCATTCTCTTTTTCCATTTCTGTAATTTTCTTTTTCAAGGCAGCTAATTCGATATGTGGATCAACTTCGCAATTTTCACTTTCTACGTCGATTCCAGTGATATCTTCAGTAATACCGGAGTCATCAAGAGAAGGCCCATCTTCAGGATCGTCGTGGAAGTCTTCTTCATACTCTGCCAGAGTTATCATGGCTGACTTAAAAGCCGATCTCGTGGTTCCCAAATCATTAGCCTCGTCTAGATTCACCACACTCACTGGATTCCCATACACTTGTTGCCTCTGTTGTTGCTCTTCCATGAGTTGATCAAGACTTGTTAGTGGTAACAGATTTGTTAGTTGATTGTTTACCTCTGGTGGGGTACGGTGCTGTAGAACAATTCATTCTTGAGTACAATTCGGCTGCGGCTCAGGTTGGCGTTGCCGAGGCTGCTGTTGATATACTTGCTTGGGTTGCAGTTGTGGCAGTTGTTTTTGTTTCCGTCGCTGCTGATTCTGCTGTTCTGGCAGTTTTTGTTGCTGCCTCTGAAGACATTGCTGTTGCGGCATGCGCTGGTGGCGGTGTTGCTGTTCCAGTGTGTGTTGTTGCTGACTATGCAGTTGCTGCGTTTGTTGCTGCTGCATTTGCTGCTGCTGAAGCTGTTGGGGTTGCTGTTGTCGCTGCTGCTGAAGTTGTTGCTGTTGCTGCTGTTGCCGCGACTGCATTTGTTGTTGTCGCTGTTGCTGAAGTTGTGGCTGTTGTTGTCGCTGCTGCTGAAGTTGTTGCTGTTGCTGCTGCTGCGTTTGCTGTTGTTGACACTGCTGCTGAAGTTGTTGCTGTTGCTGTTGCTGCGTTTGCTGTTGTTGTCGCTGCTGCTCGAACTGTTGCTGTTGCTGCGGGTGATCGTTCCGTGGAGCACTTATTACGGGGAAAACAACGTTGTATTGTGTAACTGTAATGATTTCCTGCGAAGCCAACATAGAAGATGCAGCAATGCTCTTCTTTTGCTGTGTCTTGTCTTTATTACTTCTTCTCAGTGAGTCGTTTGCATTGCTTTCTTTCGCCTTGGAAACGAACCTCTTTTTCCTGGGAGGAGAGCTTGATTCGTTGTCAAAGTCATCATCACTAGGCGTCTTCTCTTTGCGCCACTGTTGAATCAAGTCTGCGGTGGTATAGTCACGGCCTTGACTTATGGCTGATCTGATGAACAGGTGCAAGTGTGCTGCATAGCTGTCCAGAAGATGTTTCTCAGCTATAGCCAAAGATATACAAGTGTGGTCTACTAAATATACTTCATGCAAAACTTTTTTTCACAGTTAACACAATGCAGAACATAGAAACAAATCTATTTCCCTCCATGGCACTACATTCATGACAGCCAAGTTTGCGCGCCGGTAATGAAAAAGAAAGAAAAAAATCAGACCTGCTCACAATCTCATGAAAAAGGTTCCTAGTAATAAGTGATTATTTGATCTAGTGCGGACCTAGTACCAGTTTCTAAATATCTGAAAGGCATTCCTTTTAATAATCAACAAAAAAATCAACAATTTCACCGAAAAAGTATTTAGATCCTAGTTCCTCTCAGCCAAATTCAAATGGTCACATGCCTTTTCTTTTCAGCCAAACACAATAAACATGCAAACTTGAAGAAACTGAACATTCCAATACAAAAATTGTTTTTTTTAAAAAAAACCACGCGACGGAGTGACATTTTCAAGACGTTTTAATTCGTGTTTAGATTGTTTGTTTAACACTGAACACGAACTTTGACTTGACAATGGCATCTTAAAGATGTCGACACGGGGTTTCCCGCGCTTATTTGTGAATGGAAATCCAAGTACAACGACATATATTTGTGGCACTAAATTGCATAAAAGCAAGAAATGGGGCAAAGATACTTTGGCCTTTGTAAGAATTAACACGAATGTCTGAAAAGAAGTATTAATAGAGTGCAGGCGTATGCAACTATTCTGGAGCTGTGCAGGTATCAGCCGAAATGCGCGCCATCAGCAACGGTTTATAATATTAATTTGGGAAAAATTAAGAGTCAGACAAAAGCAGCAATAGTTAAGCGGCTTCAAATATACTTGCGATTTGCATTTCTACTTAATATTTTTACTTACATTTTGGGCACACATGGAGGATAGTCCCAATAAACACTTGCTGCTTTCCCTGAACACGCCATTTCACTCCTACTTTCTCCTGCTCCTTGAACTCACCCTGTAGTATGCACTTAGACTTCGGTACAACACTGACTGTCTTGTTGCAAGCAAAATATGTACAGGCATAAAAAATCTCGGCCATTACCTCAGACAGTGTAAAAGCTCCAAAAATAGGAAAAGGGAGGCTAAACAACCCAAACAGTCACAATTTGTGCCAAAACTCCTACTCTAACAGTTCGCAAAACCGAATGAAATGAGCTTTCAAAACGGCAGCCAATCAGGGCCTCTCATTACTTCAGAAGTTGATAGGCACGCCAAATCACAGCTATTATGGACTATACCATTGGCTGAAGAAACATATTGATATGTGGTGGTGACATGCCTCAAAGAAGCCAAAAGCTTGACCCTGGGTCATCACTTCGAACTACAAATATCTCATCAAGTGTATGATACTGTTACACCGAAATCATTGCTCCGTAGTTGTTCTCAGTCAGTACAGTAAGTCGAGATTGGTCTGTGTGAGCAACGCTTTGTAGCACCGAACAGAACATGTCAAACGTTACTAGAAACGAAAAATGTTCAAAGCGCCAAAGGACGACTGTTGCCGCTACTTCTTTAGTCCCCAATGAACTCGCATAACGACAACAAATTTGATTTTAACACTTTTTTAATAACCAAAGACACGTCCAAGTTTTACAAAATCAGTTCCACGTGAGTCCGTGCGGGTGGTTACAAAGTTTTGCAAGCTACTTCATGTCATTGACACGAAACGTCACGATCAAAATAAAACAAAAATAAAATACTGTTCTTCGGCGGTAACATCCTCCCCCCGTGTTCGCCCGATTTAGTTGGTCGAACACTCTTCAAGGACGGCAAGTTTTGTCACAGGGCGTCTCATTACTCCAAACTTCATTTTCACGTCTGCTGATCTTACAATACTGTCAAGTCCAGGAAAGACTTTTACGATCCTGCCAAGGGGCCAGAAACCTCCTGAAACTGCCCAATCAACCACTAACACCAAATCTCCGACCTTGACATTTACAGTAGGTTGAGTCCATTTCTTTCGAGTAATCAAACCAGGTAGGTACTCTCTTAACCAATGACTCCAAATATGATTTGACACCACTTGTGCTTGTCGCCAACGTTTGCGACTTGACAACTCCTTGTCGTCAACGATACCGGGCGGTAAGTTGAGAGATCCTCTTCCAATGAGGAAATGATTCGGTGTCAGAGCTTCAAGGTCATCCACATCCGAGCTGACTTCAGTAAGCGGATGACTGTTCACAACCCATTCCACTTCAGCAAAGGCGGTAAGCAACACCTCATCAGTAAGAACTTGTTTCTGTAGAACAACATTAAGGGCTTTCTTGCATGATCGTACGAGGTGCTCCCATACACCTCCCATATGAGGTGCGGCAGGCAGGTTAAATACCCACTGAATTCCCTCTTGGCTCAACTCACTGCCGATCTTATGCTGATTCCAGCCATCGATGCATTCACGTAACTCACGGTCTGCTCCTACAAAGTTTGTTCCATTGTCGGAGTAAATCACAGTTGGTTTACCTCTTCGAGCCATAAACCGCCTAAGGGACATGATGAAGGAATCGGTTGACAAGTCAAATGCAACCTCCAAATAAACTGCTCTAGTCACCAAGCAAGTAAAGAGACAACCATATCTCTTCTCCTGTTTTCTAAGATGCTTCACTTTAAGAGGACCAAAGAAATCCATGCCAACTTTCGAGAATGGTGGTGCAACACTTAAGCGATCATATGGTAGACTTGCCATCAAGGGTGCTTCTGGTTTCGCTTTTCGCCTTCTGCAGTAAGAACACTGATGAAGGATCTTTCGCACTGTAGCACGACAGCGTAAGATCCAATACTGTTGTCTCAACTCATTTCGTACTTGGTCCATTCCTTCATGTTTCAATTTCTCGTGACAGTTCATGATGATGAGACAGGTCAACTCATGATCTGGTGCTAGTACCACAGGGTGACGACTGTAAAATGGAATATCGGCTCTCTCAATTCGACCACCTGCACGAATGATTCCATGCCCATCAAGGAATGGTGAGAGAGATACCAATTTGCTCTTGCTTGAAACATGCTGTTTCGACTTGAGAACTGCAACTTCTTGAGGAAAGGATTCTGCTTGGGCAACGCAGATCCAAAACTTTCGAGCTTGCTCCATCTCTTCAACCAACAAAGAACCAATGTGACGTTCAGATTTGGGGTGCTTACAGTTATATATAAACCGTTTCAGGTAAGCAGTTACTCTGAGAAGCTTTGTTAGAGATGAGTATTTCGCTGGAGATAAGAAATCGTTCTTTGAACCTTTCACCACACCAGTCCAAGTAATGGCCATTTCTTGGGCTTGTGGGTCATCATCGGACGGCTTGGGAATTTCAAGCTTTGCATTTCCCTTTGGCCATCTCTCTTCAGGTAAGTGTAAGAAGGCAGGGCCATTTACCCAACGACTCCCAGAAGTAATAGAGCTCACTGGAAGTCCCCTGCTGCCATCATCTGCAGGATTTATCTGTCCAGGACAGTGGTTCCATTGGTTGGGTTCGGTGCTGTCCAGGATCTCTCCAATTCTATTAGCAATAAAGGCGGGGTGGCGCTTAGACACTCCATGAATCCACTGAAACACAGTACTGCTGTCTGTCCAATAATAGGTGGAATCAATGATGTAATCATGTTCCTTAATCACTACAGCAGCCAATCTTGCACCCAAAACAGCAGCCTGCAGTTCAAGCCTTGGGATGCTCAAGGGTTTCTTCGGGGCTACCCGAGTCTTCGCTGTAACAAATGCACATCGCACTGCTCCACTGACATAGCAGAATCTGAAATGAGCCACTGCGCAAAATGCTTGTTCACTGGCATCTCCAAAGATGTGAAGGTCAATAACAGACGGGTTGTCTGGTATGTGACGATAGAAACGGGGAATGTTAAACTGTGCAATTCCATCCAGCTCTTCCTGCCATTTGGACCACTGCTTTAGAAACTCTGGTGGCAGTGCATCATCCCATCCAATACCTAACTACCACACATGCTGGAGGAAGATTTTTGCTCTGACCAGAAATGGAGCTAGAAATCCAATCGGATCAAAGAGGGATGCTATCAAGCTCAGAATCTTCCGACGCGTGTCCGCAATGTCTGTCTTCACCACTTCATAGACAAAACAATCTGAGCTGGTATCCCAAACGACACCAAGAGCACGTTCCATAGGCATTACGATGCTTTACTCCACAACCTTGATAGAGGGCGCTCTTTCCGATTCTGGTATTCGCTCGATCACTTCTGTCTCATTAGAGATCCACTTGGTCAAGTGAAAAGCTGCTTTGTTTAGCATTTCAACAAGTTCTTGTTGCAGTTCCAGAGCTTGATCACTTGATTTAACAGACTTGAAAAGGTCATCCATGTAAAAGTTTCGCTTTACGGCAAAGGCAGCATTCGGAAACTGCTTCTCATTATCTTCTGCACTTCTCAACAGAGCATAGTTAGTACAGGTTGGCGCACATTTGGCTCCAAATATGTGACGCACATACTGGTAGACTTCTGTCAATGATTCAGGAGATTGACGCCACAGAAATCGAAGGGAAGCTTGATCTTCTTCTGGGACAGCAACTTGGTTAAACATCGCTTCAATGTCTCCTGAAAGCGCAACCTTTTCTTCTCGAAACCTCATGAAAATTCCAACAAGGTTGTTCAGCAAATCTGGGCCACTAAGAAGTTGGCTGTTTAATGATGAGCCTTGAAACTTTGCAGTGGCATCACATACTCGACGAACCTTCTCAGGTTTCTTGGGGTTCAGAACAGGGTGGTGAGGAAGGTACCATTTGTGCATGGCTGGTGCAGTTGCTTCCTCCTTAGTAAGCTTTTTGATGTATCCCTTTTCCATATCCATGTCAATAGTTTTCCTGTATCTTTCTGCCAACTCGGGATTACGATTAAGCTTCTTCTCCAGAAAATTCAGACGTTGAGCAGCTGCAGCAAAATTGTCAGGAAGTTTGACTTTGTCATCACGCCAAATCAAAGGAACCTCATAACGACCATCCACCTTACGTGTACTTTCATTCAAGAATTTCATGACTCTTTCATCTTCAACTGAGCGCTGGGTATCATTGTCATAACGACAACCAAAGTTCTCTGTTCGCCACAAAGTTTTTACGGTGTCATTGAGTTCCTCATCCAGAGTCGCCACATGAACTTTACAAACAGATTCACATTCTTGAATATGGCCAGGTAAGCAACCAGTAACAGTCCATCCAATCCTAGTGCGAACACCAACAGGGGAACCCTTTGGACCATGTCGAGTTTCCAGGGGAACAATAAGTTCCGGGACATCACTACCAAGGAGCAAAGTGACTTGAGTCCCAGCGACTTCAGTCAGCTCCAAGTCTGATAGGTGTGGCCATCTCTCTTGTAGCTCATCAAGTTTCACTTTCTTCTCTGGCACATTCAGGTGATCAACTACAAGAACTCCATTCACATCAAATTGGGTACCAAAGTCATTCAATCGGCTGACTTGTACATTAACACGCTTTGTCATAAGCTCAGATGTTTTCTGAATTCCATTTAAGACCACACTTTCCAAAGGACCATCCAAACCAAGTCTTCCAGCAACATCTACTAACAGCAAGCTGCGAGTGCTTCCTGTGTCCAGCATAGCATATGTGTTGAAATATCCCTTTGGACCATAGAGGGTTACTGGTACTACTTGTAACAGAACAGAGGTGTGACTGCTTCTGTGAGATGTGTTAGAATGTTCAGTAGACGAACCAACTTCGGCTTGTGCTACTGGGTTAATAGCAGACACTGCATCACTGCTTTCCACCGAAACATTTCTCAAGTTGTGCAACAGAGCATTGTGTGATCGCGTACACCCATTTACACCACACTGTTTTTGATTTGAACAATTGCTAAGCCAATGTCGAGGACTGAGGCAACAAAAGCACAACTTATGTTTCTGTACTTCATTTAGGCGTTCTTCCACACTTAGAGCCTTAAACTTGGGACAAGAAGATAACTTGTGTTCCTGCCCATCACCCATAATGCAAGAGGACTTTGTTGGCCTGGGGCGAGATGAAATGTTACTTGAGAAAGTGTTCTGTTTTTCAGTCATTCCATTTGATCCACCAGACCGAGGTTTCTTATGAGGTTGGAATGGAAACTTACTTGACATTTTTGGGTAACAACAATCATCATAAATATCTGCCTGACCTTTTAACCACACACTGAAGTCATCAAGACTAGGTCGTTCCAGTTTGGTAGCTTTGGTGTTGTCCTTCCATTTGATTTTGAGCTCCTGGGACAGTTTGTCAATGGCAAGGGAAACATTAGCTTCTGCTTTCAGATCACTTTCATATCCAAACTTCTTAAATGTCCACACAGTAGTTGACACAACATCTGACAGATTTCTCACTTCTTGAGGTTTGTCATTTTGTAATCGAGCTGTTTTTTTCAGTTTGTCAAGTGTGACTTTCACAACAAGGGAAGGTTTGCCAAATCTGGATTCCAGTTCTTTCAGTGCTTCATAGTAGGAATCTCCACTGTATCCATATCCTTCAATTGCAGACTTAGCTTTACCAATAACAGAGTTCTGAAGATGTTGCATTTTGCCATTAAGGGACAGATTAGCATCATGAACAATTGATTTAAACATTGAGGACCAATCAGACCAGTGTAAAGGGTCACCATCAAACTTACTTAGGCGTAACTTTGGAAGAGAGTCACGAGTAGAATGACCACAAATGGTTGTTTTTCGGTTGTCCGTACTAGTTAAAGCTGGATGCTGTACTCCACTTTGTAAATCTCCAATCCACGAGTGATACAAAGGCAATGTTTCATTAGGTTTTTTCGTGCCCTGAGGTGCAATAAATGAAACAGCTGACTTTGGCTGTTGTAACAAAGGTGAAGGTGTAACAACTTTTGTAGGGTTGTCAGGTGGCAATGCAGTTCCATGATTTGCTCCAGTTCCTTGCAACAAACCAGGGAGTAGTGGAGGAATTATTGTTAACGGTTCATCAAGATTAGATGATGGAACAAATTTCAATGAATCATCCTCAAAATCAAGCAATCAATTAGACAAAGCTTCCGGATCATTAACTTCATTTTGTACCTTTTGTAACACTGCTGCTTCTGCTGCGAGGCGTGCAGCCTCGTCCTTGGCTTCCTGAGTCTTTCTTCTTTCTTCAGCCATGAATTTTAGCCTTTGAGCTTCATCTTGGACAAGTTCAAGTTTCCTTTTAACCTCCAGTTGTTTTTCGAACTCCTCTCTTCTTCGCTGTTCCTCCAAGGCAAGTTGTTTTGCTTTAATTTCTGCTGAAGTAATTTTGGCACGAGTTTCGGCCGCTTGGGAGACATTTCTTGTCGAAGAAGTTTTCCATGATTTCACCGAGCTTAATCCGCTAGAACTTTCCTCTGCCCGCTCGTCAAGATGTGCATTGGCCTGAAGTTTAGCGTCTTCGACTCTATCGAGTTGTTCTTCATACCAATCTATTGCGGCTTCGTGCTCGTTCTCTGGGATCACTGAGACGAGTTCATCATTGAGGCCTTTCGCTTCGTTAAGATATTCCTGCAAGTTGTTGACATATCCACGTATAATCGCTTTTTGACCATACTGTTCGATGGTGGACTCTAATTTCTTCAACGTGTTCGTGATCCTTCTTTTGACGGCTGCCCATTTGTTTTTTAAAGTAACAATGTTAGTACTCACAGTACGAGCTGAATCCAAATGGCCAAGATGGCGACCGCCATCAGTCGCTTCGGTCGATTCCATACCAAATTCCAAAATCTTCGCCACACCAAATTCCAAATTCTTCGATTCGCTCGTTCTAATCCGGCTCGAAGGACCAGAAAATGTTGCCGCTACTTCTTTAGTCCCCAATGAACTCGCATAACAACAACAAATTTGATTTTAACACTTTTTTAATAACCAAAGACACGTCCAAGTTTTACAAAATCAGTTCCACGTGAGTCCGTCCGGGTGGTTACAAAGTTTTGCAAGCTACTTCATGTCATTGACACGAAACGTCACGATCAAAATAAAATACTGTTCTTCGGCGGTAACAACGACTGAGGATGAATCTTTATTCACAGATGTTACCATTCCCCTTTCCTTACCAAGTTTGCCACGCACGATCCAGCCCTGTGAATTGGCCTCCGAGGAATTAGGCGTGCAACAAGAGGCCGCTTTCAGCACAGGATACACTGCTCAGTCCACCATTCCGTTAAGAGGATCTGAGACCATCGGACACCACGGAGACAACTCAAAGTTCCAATCAGAAGATTTCCGTCACGAACCTTCCCAACCGCATTACCCAATCGATTTTATTGACAACGATGAACTGGAGCTGGATTCTATGTGGAATGACGTGTGTGAAACACTTATCGCAGAAAGTAGTGAGCGTGAATTATGGGATTGGGGATCAAATGAGGAGGAAGACAGCCAGTTTGAAGAAGTTGTTGAACACATGACACTGTCACAAGCAATCGATACCTTATCACATGAAGCGACGAGCTTGGATTCGGGGAAAGATTCACCAGCACCGAATATCAAACCGTCTAGTGAACAGGAAAAGTTGTACCCCGGGACTGGGGTGACCATAGGTGCAGTTATGGTCCTTCTCACCCTATATGCTATCAAATATGACCTAACAGGGGAGGCAATTACTCACCTATTACAGTTTATTTCACTTTTACTTCCATCAGGAAACATTTTGCCAGATACACTTCGAAAGTTTAAAACGTTTTTCAACAAACTGGATGGCCCAGTAATTTTGCACCACTATTGTGCTTACTGTTTATCGTATGTTGATAAGAAAGCAGCTACCTGTCCAAATACTGCATGCATGAAAGGACTTTCATCTCAACATGCCAAAGCTTACTTTATTGAAATAGCAGTGGTTCATCAACTTTCAGAATTTTTTTCTCGAAATGGTTTCTACAGTGACATTCAATATCGTTTTCACCGAATGAAGAAGCATCCCGAAAACGTGGAGGAAATTTATGATGGCGCACTTTACAAGCAATTGTCCGGAAAGGGGGGATTCCTATCGTGCCCTGATAATGTTTCATTTCTCATGAATACTGATGGTGTTCCCGTATTCAAGTCCTCTAAAGTTTCCATATGGCCATTGTATCTTGTTATCAATGAGCTCAATTACAGCAAACACATGGCATATGAGAACATGATTTTTGCGGGTCTCTGGTTTGGAGAAAAAAAGCCAGCTATGTGGACTTTCCTCAAACCACACTCGCACTCTTTTGCAGCACTTGAAAAGGGTGTTTACGTTAACTCACCGGAGAGAGGAAACTTCCTTTGCAGAGGAATTTTGCTTGCCTGCACTTGTGATCTTCCAGCTCATTGCTTGCTGTGCAATGGTATGCAAATAACGGTGAAAATGGCTGCTGGAAATGCTTGCAACCAGGCCAAACTGTGAAGATAGGTGTTCGTGGTCACTCCAGAACATTTCCCTATCAAGAAGATAATCCTAAAGGGCCAATTAGAACTTCAGAAAACGTAAAAGACAATGGATTTGAAGCCGCCAGGCGCCAACAACAGGATTTAAATCGGTATGTTCTGAACGGAGTAAAAGGGCCATCGTGGCTTTCTTTACTACAGCACTTTGACTTAGTGCGAGGCATGGGCATTGACTACATGCATGGAGTTCTTCTTGGCGTCCAGAAATTACTTCTGACTTTGTGGTTTAGTCCTGCCTTTTCAAAGGAACACTTTAGTATATTCTCCAAAGTGGAGAACGTCGATGAGAGGCTAAATCAGATTTCACCAACCTTTGAAGTAAAGCGACTTCCACGGTCTGTTTCCGAACACTTAAAGTATTGGAAAGCTGGCGAGTTACGTTCATTTCTTCTGTTTTACGGGCTCCCTACGTTATACGGCCTTTTACCTGACACTTATTTCTCCCACTACACATTGTTCATCAACGCCATTTTTATTCTCTTACAAGAATCAATTTCTGAAGCAGATTTGCAAGAAGCTGACAGACTCCTTGATGGCTTTTGCAAGTCCTTTTCAAACTTATATCAACCACGTTTCTACACCTTAAACGTTCACCAGTTACTGCATTTAGTAGACGATGTGAGAGACCTTGGACCACTTTACACACACAGCTGTTTTGCATTTGAAGACAAAAATGGATTTCTCTTAAAGCTTATCCACGGAACGCAGTTCATTGACAGCCAAATAATCTCTGCCGTATCTATAACCCAGAAACTACCCGAACTTCGTGAGAAGTGTATCTCTAAAGGATCTGAAATTGATCTACTTTATGAAGACTTGAACCGCGCTAGAAAATCCAAATTTAGGACTGAAATCCTTTCAAATATGTATGTCTTAAGTGCAACATATCAGGTGTGTTTAGGAATTGCGGAAATGAATGCCCTGGAGAAATATCTTGGGTTTTCCTGCCCCATAGAACAATTTTGGGCATTCAATAGACTAGAAATAACGACTTCGTCGTCCATAATTTGCGGCCTGGCGTATAAGCGTCTGCGCAAAAGAAATTGCGCGGTTGTTAAGTATCGCGCGAACGACACATGGGTGTTTGCAATGAAGTTCTTCATCAAATATGAGCCGAGTTCTGTAAAAGAGCCCACTTTTCTTGCCATAGCTCACCCAATTTCGTGCAACAACTACAATCCAAAGGTACATATCACTCGAGTCACACATTTTTCTCTCGAGGAGATAGTTGTGCTTAATGTCCAAGACATTTACACAAACTGTTTATGCATTTCATTGAACGTAGCAGCGGAAGGAAGACAAGAGGACTCCATGGCCTACGTGTGCGAATTTCCTAATAAGAAGGAGCGTGATTAAAAACTAAAATGGAAAAGTATTTGTCGAAAGCACTTTCAGGAAAGGTTAGCCAGGCGTGAATTCGTCTTGATCTAAAAGCCCAAGTTGTTTTCTTTGTAGCGGCCGTGATGACAGTAATACATCAACAACCAATCAGATCGCCTACTTAATGGGGCCTCATCGCATATATATTACTTCTCAATGCCTTCTTATGCTGTTTGTTGTTTCCCAACCGTCGCAGTACTGTGCGCTGGTTTTAATGTCTCTGGCAATCGCAGGTATTTGCAACACGTTCTTTCTTGTTTGTAAAATTGCACAGCGTATTCCGCCTTTGTGTTATTACATCTGCACAGTAAATGAACGAGTCGTAAAATAAAATTTCTCAAATTCTTTCACGTCCGTGCTACGTTTACGTTTAATTTAGGTTCAACATTGAAATGTTTTATTTCACCGTTGCTTTTTCGAATATCATCGCAGCACTTGATATAACTGCGGTGTGCTGGCATTGTAAATACAGAAACAGAAATAAACTATGCTTATTGTATGTCTGTATGTGATAAAGAGATCATGTTTATCTTTTCCACGAACGTCCTCCAGTCGCACAAATATATGCGTAATGTAATATTGAAATCTAACGTAACAAAAAAACAAAAAAAATGGATTCAATTAGGTTAATATAATGACGAAAATAATTTTATTTGGGCTCTGCGAGATTCTCCTCCAAAATGATTATTCTATTTCACGTAAGTTAATTTTACGATTCAGTTATCTTCACGAACAGCAGCTCTGCAAACAGAACTGATTTTATTGTCGTGTTTGGGACACGCTCAGAGCTAGCCATATTATCGCCGATATGCAAGCATGACAAAAGTCATGGTCTCGAAACACAGGGACTGACGTAAATAATTTTAAACCATCAGGTCGATGTATCGTTCCATTCCCAGTCATAATACTGCCAGACGAATGTCACGTTAATCATCGTAAACAAAGTGAAATCAGACTCGCTCGATCACGCTAAATTCTGGCCATATTATTGCTCAGAACATAGCGAGTCAAATGTCTCGGTCGACTACTGTAGCGGGACAAATCTGGTGTCTCGCTTTGTCTCGCTCAACTCACGCCGCAAAAATGACATTATGGCCAGATTCAAGCCCGATTCTCGCCATGTCAGGCTATAAATTTTCGTACGGGAGTTGACTACATAACTAAAGTGCCACTCAGTACTACTCCAGTTTGTTTCCAGAAATTTTATATTTTGTACATAAATATCTATAGGAAGCAACAGATAAAAGCTCACAGGCTTTCACCTACAACAAAAACTAATTTTAAAAAATCTTTCAGACATTGCATGTTGTAACTTGTTAACTTATCTCTAAGTGGTGGTATAATTAGATCTCACATTTTTTTTATTGAAGCATTATTTTAAACCCTTCCCTTCCTTTTTTTCATCAGCTGAGAAGAATGGCTGAGACTTCAAAGTGAAAAGGTAAGCAGCCTAGTAAATTATCCATCACTTTGCAAATTCATGAAGCATTTTCTTAAATAAGATACATATAAAAAATAAGTAATAATAATAAAAAAAACAGCTCCATGCTGCATAATGCTACTTTCACTCTCATTACATTATATTAATACCCTCTCCTCCACTTTTAATACATATGTTTCTCACCATATTATTTCTCTATTGCAGCAACTGAGGTTGGTTACATTCTCTCATTATTATCTATTAAAAAAGCAAGGTCTGGAAAATTGTACTACAATTTCGACCTTCAAACATCACCAAGTAAATTCATAAGGGTGGTTGGATTTGACAAGAATTCACATGCTCAAACATTGCATTTCCAGGCTACAAAAAGTCCAGCTAAAATTGTCAACACTAATGAAAAAGATGATGCAATCTTTGTCAACCAAACAAGCTCAATTGTCCAAGCTAGCAGCAGTGATTTTAACTTTCTGTGCATAGCTCCATCGGCAAAGCAAGGGGAACCAAATGAAACGATCTCCAGTGCAACAAATATAAAACTAAATGAAATTCAAACTCTGACAAGAAATCAAAAGGTTAATGTACAAGGCCACCTAACACTTGGTCAAAATCCAAAAAAAGAAGTCATTAAACGAAATGGTGAAAAAGGATATGTAAAAGAAGACTGTGTGATTGAAGATCACACTGGTTCTGCCACTATAGATATCTTGGATAACTTGCTAACCCAACTACAGAGTGGAAACACTTACAGCTTCCAAAATCTTAGCATAAAGAATTATTCAGGATTGACATTACTGGGTACTACACCAACAACAACATTCCAAAAAGTAGACCTCCAACTAGCTGAAGTAAAAGGCCCAGAAATTCTCTCAAATGAGAAGGAAATTGTTATCCAAGACTTCAAATTTGTTGATAAAGTAAATGTCTTCATGACATGCCAGATAAAGTCTTACAAGAAAAAGATGCCGCATGCTGTAGGCTCAACTATTCTCAAATGCCCTTTATGTGGAACTAGTCACAAAGTTAAAGCGGTAGAAAGAGGAATGCCTGCATGCCTTTGCGCCAAAATAGATGGAAAGGATTGCTGGTTTACTGCTCTGACAGATGTAATGGAAAGCTTATTGTCCAGAATAAGCCTTAACACAGATTCCAACACAGATCAAATAGCCGAAAAGTTACTTCAAATCGAATATTAAAATGAAAATTAATACACAGTCCAATCACATAATCAAACTTCTAGAGAATACTACATGTAAATAGTCAGAGAAAACTTTTTCACTTTTCCTATACCATCACCCTTCAGTGGCAGTCAGTGCATATCTTAACAGCTTACAAAATTAATTATAATAACATTTTTATGATAGGTCTCAAAATTATAGACTGCAGTAATCGAAATTAGAAATATCAAGTAAAAAATGTATAAACAAAATAGCTCAAGCTTACATTTACTTTGTATAACTGTGTAATATATTATAATAGTCATGTGTATTTTAACTATTGGTTATCTCGTATCTTTAATTATTGTATCTGATAATACAATGGTCCATCGCATGAAAAACAGAAAACAAATTGCACTAAATCAATAAAGTTTTTTATGCAAAAATATGCGGAATCATTCATTGTATCTTTTTAAATTCTATCCAAACATTTTTCCAATAAAATGGTTCAAAATACATAAATATCCAAACATCCAGCAAGCTCAGAAAAATGCACTACATCTAATGTACATAAAATATTGGCTGATAAACATTTCTTAACCAAAATCAAAATACCCTCTCCAATTCTTGATAAAAGGAAACATAGATTTCATCACTTATTTTGCATCGTTACCTGAAATTTCGCAGTAGACACCTGTACGCATTGCGTACCTATTTTTATAACTGTTATGTACATCATTGCAATACTGTAATAACTTTCTCCCTTATTGGTAATTACTAATAATGTTTACCTGCAGTGCGAAAATTTTTCCTTTGAATATGTTTTGATTTTTCCGTATTACATTTCTCTACTTTGTCTTCATTGCTATCAGCAAAGGCATTTCTTAGTAAAATAGGAAAAAAAACCATAATATTATAAAAAGACCAATATAATAATAACCTAAAATCAAAATATTATTAGTACGCAACAAGTAGAGGAATCTAAAATCTAATATTATTACAGAGGAACCTCGATTTAACAAAGTTGCTAGGGACCGGCCAAATTTGTTCGTTAAATCAAGGGTTTGTTACATCGAAAACCTCGATATAACAAATTTGAGGGGAAGCAACCAAAATGCTCATTATATTGAGGTCATAGTTAATGATTGATTTGTAACACAGGTGACTTCTGTCACGCAATTCAATGCAATTTTCATCACCCAGAAGTGCCGCATTTTGCAATGCAATCATTAAGCATGGTGGCTTTCAGTATCATTTTCACTTTTGAGCTGAAGCACAGCTTTTGTTTACAAAAGAACGACACTTTCAGAGTAGCAATTTAAAAATGTTGCAACATAGAGGTTATACAGAAAATTGTCTATGTAAACAAGAAAACAGGCTTTAGTGTTGTTTTGTTGCACTACCCAACATTTCCGGATTTCAAAGAAGATAGAGCAGAAGTTAATTGATGTCGAAATACTATAGTGCCAATGTCTGTGACATATAATAAGCCATTGACTGAAAGGTTGCTGTCTCTTCACCAAAAGGATTACAAGGATTTGTTGACTGTTGATCTGTTCAGCGTTTATCTTCTGTCGCATGCTGACATTGTAATTCATTATATCAAGGTAGATTTTATGTTTGGGCTTCCGAATTATGTTCGTTATATCAAGGTGCGGGAACTTTGAAGGACTCCAAGAAAGGAAAGCCTTCAAGAAGAAAGTCCTACCCGCAACTAGCGCAAAATCAGGTCAGTGTCAGTTATGATGAATAGAGTCGTACAGCTTTCATCCTGTGAAATTTATGAAAGGTAAATACTAGAGCTGTAAACGGATGAATTTGCCGAAGGCCTGGATGGAGATGCTGGAATCTCAGTTATCACTTAAAACTTTTTTAGCAACTTGTTAGCAATAAAAATTTCGGCCCCTTTCTCATCAATCAATTTTACAAATCTCAGATCTAAGCCTATCAGTTAAGAAATGCTTGATTTTTTAACTGACAGTCCTGACAGTTAAATTATGAATAATTCAAGCGAAACCCCATCCAGACCCATTTTTTGTAGGTTGGCCATTCAAGGGCGTTTGCACAAAAATCTTCTAATGATGACTGCGTTGATAAAATACAATAGCTACTTGACGTTCCTGAGACCATTAAAGTTAAATTTTCCTTTTATTTTAATTCGTAAAGATGCATTTGGCCGTTTGCGAATCAAGACTGTTTTGTTACTCATCTGTTTCCGAATCCATGGTGAGGTGCGCTGTGCGTGTTACTTATTAGACTGCAATCAGTCTCTCTTTTGCTTGAAAGGCTCACCTTTCGACGTGTGCACTACTCACAGCTCACGTATTGCGTTCGCTGGCTCAGTTGTTTTCATTCTTCCATGCGGATTTTAGAGCAAAATAAAGAGTGCTTGCAGTCTACTTGTACAAAGAAAGTTGGCGGAGGACGTTCATATTTTCATTTAAATGTCAACGACCCGGCTAGGTTTTTTCCAAGAGTGACTCATCATCAGCTGCCTTATTGTATCTCGCTTTAAAACTTTTTCATTTTCTATTTTTTCCAGTAAATATTGACGTAATTGTCTGTAAAAATATAGATTGCTCTTATCTTTACTCATTCAATATCGTCTTGTTTTTGCCTTTAAAATAAGGTTGGCATGCCACTCCAAGGCCTGGAACAGGCAACCACCAAGGATGACCTTCTCCGGAAAGTGGTGCAGAGGAAGCTTTCCCTTAAAGACTTGCGGCAAGCTGCCGACAACATCAAAAAGAAAAAATATCTCGTTGCTGCATTCCTGAAGTTTACCGGAGAAGAGGATTGGGAATCTCTTCAAAAGAGATTTCCACATCATGCCACGGAGGAAAAACTGGCGCAATTTAAAGGTGTCCCCCTAAAGAAAAACAAGGCCTCCCCGTAAGTGCAATCATTCTATACTTTGTATGTGTTGATGGAATACACTGCATCTGATAGTTTTAGTTTCAACCACAATTCTTAAATGGTTATTATACCTCCAACCAAAGTAAAACTGGGGTAGAGTGGTGGCTGTATATATAACTGAATTGATACTATCATAACGATAATTCTGATCTGCGGTAGTAAAGTTTACATGTAAAACCGCACTAACAAAATAATTTGATTGGATATCTTGGCTAAACATTGCAAGGTTGAACATCCGTAACGTAGATATAAATAATTGGAATGAGAAAAAAAATACATTTTTCGCTTTCTTTACCGTTGAAATAGGTGTTGGAAGCATTCTTCAAAAGGGCGTTGGCATGGGAAAAGGGAAGCAAAGAGGAGAATGAAGAAGCAGCAATTTCACTTTCTGATGAGAGAGATGGTGTACATTTACCAATGTGGACACGAGATGGGAGTACTGTTGAAAGGACATCCAACAAAATTGCCCTTGCACCAATTAAGGTCAATAGCCCCAGGACTGAAGGGCTTTGATCTAGTAATTTTCCATTTGCAGAACGTGAGTAAACACACATTACGTCATTATTCGCTTACCTCGGGATCGCTAGCGTTATAGTTAAGGCCTAGCGTTCAAGTGCCTCGAATAAAAGCACTGCGTTATCGAGTGTTGTAGGGCTTAATCGTAGGAGGAGCATACTCTTACCTTTACTCCGCTCTTAGGTGCGACAATTATTTAGGGCAGGAAATTTTAAGTCAAACAAACAAAACAAAAACAATACACGTTTCTTTACCTTCATCAATCAATCAATCAATCAATCAAACAGACACCTAACTTATGCGTCAAATTTATTGTTTATATACAAATGGAGTGTGCGGCATGGTATGCAGTAGCCAGAATTAATATAAAGAAATCAATGTATAATTCATTAAAAACGTCTGTTGTTGTCATCACCAGGACACTCAGGAAATGGACTTTAAGAAGTTTTTGATGGCTGTCCATGCAGGAAACACCGATGAACTTAACAACTATAACGTCGCCGTCATTTATGACGAAAATATGTTGGAAGTGAACGTGCAGGAAATAATGAGGGAAAAATTTAACTGCGTACAAAAGGCATTCTGGTTCAACACAAGAGAACAGAAACTACAAGGTATCTATATTATGAAATAGTGGCTTCCTTCTAATTTTCATGAACCCTTGCGTGAAATATGGAAATGGAGCTAACCACATACATAGCAGCAGTCTGATAAATAAAATGTGAAGAAATGAACACCAATATACAAACTGCTGTAGTATTTTATAAATACCTTAAAGTATTTCCTTCAATGATAGGCCAGGATCTCCGTTCGATGAAAAAAATTGCTCTTTACCGGAATAAGAGCTTATTGCAATGTGTTGTGCTTGTAAAACCAAATCTGCTGCTAGTTCATCTACTATTTTTTATCATCATACGGGGAAAGTTAGTAATATTAACTATATTGTTTTATGAGTAAAAATTATTTAATAACTTGAAACATGATTTGCTTACCAGGACATCTCCTGAAGAACAGCCTCAAGCCCTTAGTTATTGGCCATTGAGCCTCTACTGGCGTTACAGACGAAGGATGCTGCAATTTGCAGGGTGAAAATGCTTCAAACGTTTTCCCCTGCAAAGGTATCAGCAGTGAGCCTGCAGTTATTCCTGTGGAGCTGGTAGCTACCATTGTCAGAATGTTCAGCTTCGAAGGCCAGTGGGTGTTAGATCTTACAAGATTGAATGGTGAGTTCAACTAGGAGGCAGTGTGGCCGAGTGGTTAGATGATGATGTTGTTCTCGGTAGCCCCGAGTTCAACTTCTTGGCTGCGCTTCTAAATAGCCAACTGGTCTGCCTCCCGCCAGTTGGGATTCTTAACCTAGTTATGTTTATTTGAATATTTATTTATCATTGTTTGTTTACATTGGTCCTGAAAAACCCCAATGGGGAGTGGTCAATTAAGTATTAATTTCATTACATTTTACTATTTACCAATATATCCGAGGCGAAACCAGGAGAGTGGGTTGTCAAGTATCTGTTGTCACTTTCAAGTCACTATAAAGTAAATTTTCCAGTGGGTAAATAAAACAAGTGTAGAAGCCTATGCAAAAGTGGTTAACTGGAAAAAAATGAAAATAACCCAGAAATAAGCCAGGAAGGTTCAGATCGCAGATGATTAAGACGGATTTCGAACAATGAGCTAAATTAGGACTACAGTAGACGACCACTGACTCAAACTCATAAAGGGAAACAGACAAAGAGAGGAAACAAACAAAAATCCTTATATTATTATAATTGATCAATCTTAGGTGCTGGAATTCAAGCTGGCCTAGCTGAGAATACAAATGTTGTCTGCCTTGAAGTGGGCGTTAGCGCACTGAGAAGAAGCGCTGCAGAGATAGCAATGGCGGCGGCAACAGTGCCAGCCAAAGAAAACAGTTAAAATGAGGAAACTGAAGACAAACACAGTGTAGACGGGGAAGGCGATTAGTCTGAAAGTAAATCTACTCGGGGTGTTTACCATTTACTAGAATAAACCGGTCAGGTAAACCTTTGAATGATGAAAACGGTCTTTCAAGAAGTGAAGACCAACTTAAAGAGACTATTCTTACTTTTTTTTCGGCAGGTCTCCTTTGACAACAGATCTTACCTTCAGATGTAAACCAAGCTATTTTCAACACACATTACCGTATTTCTTTTGCTAATGGTAAATGTCCTCGAAGCCATTGTATAAATACCAAATAACATTTTCTCGAGACTTGCCGTGAGGTTGTATTGATTGTCAGTTGAAAAGTGCGAGAGGTCCATAGTCATAAAAAGGGTCTTAGATCTTTAGTGAAAAGCTGTCTTGCGTGATCTCAGCCTGGTTTGGAGAGTGGATTTTGCTATGAATTGGTCCTCATTCTTCTGACAGCCCTTGTTTTAGGCCTTCAGATGGAAGTTAAAACAAAGAAATTGAGTTTTGCTGACTCAAAAGTGCATTTAAACTCAAGGTATCCAGTTGTTTAGCAGTCAGTTAGGTAACCCTAAAACAAATGTTTTTTCTTGTTCTTTAAGCATACCAATCTTAAACACACAGTTATGTTTATTCCTAGTTCTTTAATCCATTAAAAATGGAACTACAGGACTTCAGAAGCGTTAGTTTTATTCACCTTTACCTCAAATAACAGTTCAGGTTGAGGGGGTAACTGACTGAGGGCCAAATGACCTACATTCAAATTCGACCATCGTTCGGTTTTTCACCATTTAATAATTTGCTGTTTCGGTTTTTAGGCTAAAGATCAATTTTAATGTTCAGTAATTTATTTAATAGTGGTTAACTTTGTTGTCTTTGTTTGTTTATGGCAAAAGACAGGTAGATAAATGCTGAATTAAATTTTATTAGACAACCAAATAACTGGGTGCTCCACAGGCCAATTAAATAAGAAAATTTATGACCAATTCTTTTAGAGTCTTGATAAGCAATCACAACCATATGCACAAGAGGCCTTATTTCACTGTGAAAATGGACTTGACGCAAGCCTAAGCACAAGCGCAAGCACTTATTTTTTCCTTTCCTTGTGCTTGCGCTTATGCCTGCATTCGCCTTGCGCTGTGTAAAAATGGAACACAGCATAACCACAGTGGAAACTTTTTGGTTGGGCCAATTAAAACACTCATTCCAAGTTCCTTTTCGAGAAAGTAAAAGGGACTTCAAATTAGTTTAACTCTTTTCCTTGTGCTTGCGTTGGCTTTCATTTTCACTTAGCATAAAACTCGTGCTTATGCTTGTGCTTGCGTTGTTGTTGCGTTGCTAGTGAAAACCAGGTTTTAGTTGATTGGCTTTTACCCAGTCGTCACTTGGTTGCGGTGGACCCTCGTGCCCAGGGTTTTGCTGGTGCTGTTGTCTGCCATCTTGGATCAGGTCGGAGACATTTGATAGTATAAAGTCATATTCATGAGCTGGAGATGTTTTGTTCTTATTTTCATGGTGGTGTTCGAAGGCCGTTGGTGCGATAATAAAATAAAGCTGCTCTGTGCACGGTGGGTTTGTAGAAAGTTTGCTTTTTTCTCTCGATGCTCAGATAGTCCGCATAAGCTTTATGTTTACGGAACTTCATTTTAGAAATGGCAGGAGTTGCGTGACATTCTTTCACATAAATTCTACGAGTTTTCTGGGACGTTTGTGTAATTTATTTTAATTATGTTAACATTAAGAGTTGAATTACACTGTTTTAAAATTAAGCTTCTAAGTATTTTGATTGTAGATTACAGTTTTGATGTAAAAAGTGGCAAATTCTTATGATGTTTAGACGTTGGAAGGTTTACTTTAGCTTAATTTTTCAGTCATTCAGGAGCCGTTTCCAGTGGTGTTATTTCATAAATTACATTAGCTGATGTTTCTTGACACGTTTGTAAGACAGATTTAATATTCACGTTTGTAGGATGAATTTAATATTCATGGAATTATTGGCTGTCTCTAAAGCACTTTCTTTCACAATTTTTTGAGTTGTCTGCACACTTTCAGTTTTATTTCATAAATTTATGAGTTGTTTGCAGACCAAGTCAAATTTCGTAAAGTTATCAGTTGTTTCAATACCCAGTTGTATTTCATAAATTTATGAGTTATTTGCAGACCCAGTTAAATTTCATCAATTTATGAGTTATTTGCATACCTACTTAAATTTCATAAATTTATGACTTGTTTCAATACCCAGTTGTATTTCATAAATTTATGAGCCAACTACACATGTAGGTGTATTTCAGAGATAATGAGTTGTTTGCAGACCTAGTTGTATTTCACAAATTTATGAGTTGATTGCAGACTTAATTAAATTTCATAAATTTATGAGTTGTTTACAGGTCCAGTTAAATTTCATAAATTTATGAGTTGTTTCAATATCCAGTTGTATTTCATAAATTTATGAGTTGACTACACAGGTAGGTGTATTTCAGAGATTAATGAGCTGTTTGCAGAGCTAGTCGTATTTCATAAATTTATGAGTTGTTTGCGGACAAAGTTATATTTCTTAAATTTATGAAATGTTTGCAGACCTGTAGTTCTGTTTCATAAATTTATGATTTGTTTGCAGACCTGTAGTTGTTTCATAAATTTATGACTTGTTTGCAGATCTGTAACATCTTGAGTTGTTAGAGGACTAGTTATATGTCAGATCTTGTTTTATATAATAGATGTCGTACATCAAAATACAAATTTGTGCATATATTGTCATTTCACTTGACTTTGGTATATTTATTTGCTAGGAATATCCTAAAAGTTATTTTTTGGATATAGTTTTTTCATTATCTAACAACAAGATCCATGTGGACTTATTATCAATCATTTTTATAATATCTTAAGTATTAGATGATGCCTGTCCTCAATAAAGGGCTTTTCATCAGACTGACTGGTGCTTCTCTGTCGTAACATGGTCTTGGACATAAAAACTGTACCCTTGACATTTTGGCAAAAAAATCCAATTTTCTTTGTCAAAAACGTTTTCACCAAAATGGGACATTTTTGTGTGCAGGAGCATAAAAAAAGAACAGTTCTGGACAAAAGAAGCAAAGTGCAAAAATGCATTTTGGCATTTATACTTGTTAATGATGTCATGACGACATCGAAACGTTGTGTAAAATTTCTATCGCTCATTTTTATTTTGAAATGTTTATCGAAATTTAATTTCATTCAGTTAAACCGTTGGCTAATTGGGCTGTTCTCCGAAATCTTTTTTGACAATGATATCTCCTTGATCATTTGACTCCGATTCGGAACTCTCCAATTTCTCCCTCCTTCAAATTCATTCCACACTGACAGCCAATGTCAAGAATCCTCCTTGGTCCCTTGAACTAGAGCTGTCATATTTTGAGCTGTTGTTATGATCATCATCAGCTGAACTGTTTTCAACATCGCTTGGGTTAGAAAAGTCTGATTCATCCAATTCGTTTCCCTCCATTGCCAGTCCAGCCTGCGTAAGCGAGTAAACCAGCAAAAAGGCGTCACGTCAGCACGAGTTAAACGGTGTTTACAGCATTGTTCGATCGCATGTGAGGACACAAAGGTTCTTTCATTCCTTTGTTTACTCTCATCCAGCATCATACCCTGTGGTTCATTCACATGTGTGTACGTTTCCTGGAGGTTTGAGCTGGTGATCAGTGGTTTTGTAAAGAAACTCAGACACCGTGATAAAAACTAATTCCTTTGGACTCGATGATAAAAGTTTATACTGTTGAATTCGCTGAGTCTTAGTTAATTTGCTTCATGGCAAAAAAATTACAAAAAGACGTAAACCTTATTAGTTACGCGTTGGAGTTACGACCACCATCATGCCAGGGTGCCCCCAGGGCGCTTGTATTACGAACTTTTTGCACCCCGGTCAAACGTGCTTTCACTCAAACGGACACGTGTAACCAATGAACTTTTAGAAGTTTCATACACGGGTGCCAACACGTGACTGATCGAGCAAGATGGTCCAAAAGGTCAATTTCGCATTCAACGGACTTGCTCTGCTTGTAACTGCATTTCGGGTTTGTGGAGATCGTTTGCAGAAGAAATCACTACGAGTGAAAGGCTTCAGCTTCAAAAAATCAGGGAAGATTCCGGTAAGTAAATAAGACTTACTCAAGGTTCACTTTAGCCTGACGTAAATGCATTATCGTACTAAGCTTAAGCTTAAATCTTGTAACGTTTTATTGAGCTTTTAATACAAGCAAAGAAGTGCCATGTCTTGCTCTTACAGTGAGCAAATTGCTTAGTCGATGCTAATAAATTGGCTGACTGTAATATACACAAAATGAATTGCCGTGCGAACCAACATCCCGAAGTATTCAGATGAAGAGGAGTTGAACACATTAACAACACACATGCTACATGTACATCAGTCACGTCCACAAATTGTTCCAGTTGAGGATAATAGAATGAAAACAGTTTTTCCAACATAACTTTCTGGAAAAGAAAATCTAATTGCGTTTAAGTTTTACTAATAATATATAGACCAATCATTCCCTTTTCGCTCTGTTGTTCACAGCGCGCACATGACAGTGCGGTAAATTTGGCAGGAGGTCAGGACATGCCTAATATTAAAAATCGTGACCCAACAATTCTAGTTTACTGAATGGATCCTTAGCTCCAACTTAAATATTTCCATAAAGAGTTTCAGTCAAGAACTGTGATCATAAGATTTACCTGGGCAATTTTGTTTATTTTACTCACCATGACTGAATTACTTCTGCAGAATCTGATGGTCAATGGGCCCTTGTCCTGTTTGAAGACAAGGACACGTACAGCGTGGTTGAGAAAGACAGGATAAAAGAGGATCATTATGCCTGGAGATCTAACCCAGATACTCGCTGCTTTAAAAAAAAACAGGCTGTGGTGCTACCCAGTAAGATCGTTTGCCTCCTTTGACTCACATTCAATATTTTTAACTATAAAGCCCTGTGGACCATGCTGAAGTTTCAAAATCAGGTCGTTTTCTACACGCTTTATCTCTGAAACGAAGTTGGTGACCCCGATTTTTTTTTGCATTTCTGACACAAGTAACTCATTATCTGACTGCCGTAAAAATTAAGAAAAATCTATCGAGGGAAAATTTTTGTGCGAGCGTCCTTTAATACGGAGTTATGCATGTAATGTGAAACTGGGGAAAAGTAACATAATCACATATCAGGTAACCTTCTGACCTCGGAGGTCAGTCGAGTAGTTAATTCAAGGTACAGGGACTGATTTATTTACTCATGAGTCGACATGAGGCATATGGATATGAGAAACTAATTTGCTACAGTTTGAAGTGTATATTCTATCATAGTTTTAAAGGACTCTCGACTGAGCAAAACGATGAAAACAGCCAGGACTGTGTGTGCCACTCAGTTTCTCATCTCAAATATAAACATTGTCGACCATGTCAAATTTTATGGCCATTTATGCTCGCTGTTTTACTGGAAATATTTTACAGAACAGGTCACAAGGACAATGGGAAGTTAAAATGGTTTCTAAAGCAACAGAAGGAACGTAAGTAACAGTGAGTTGTTGTTTCCTGTTTTAAACCGTTGACTTCCAAAGAATAACCTTGTGATTTGCATAAAATTGAACTCGCTTACATGCCGTAACATTTTATTTTACTGACGGAGAACATTTTAATTCCCAGAGCTATAACTTTTCGGGTGAAAAAAACAACCAAGGTTTCCTAAAATGTAGATATTTTGACCAAATGATATATACCAGAGGCCATTTATACTAGTCAAAGCTGGCCTTTATTTGTTCCTTGCCAAGAGACAAATGGTGGCTGTACAAAATACCCTTTGTTACAGAGCTACAAACAAAACTTCAAGAAACTTATTACACGATTTTGAAGTATAAGAATGAAATAGTATTTGTGCCAAGTTTTGTTTTCATAGGATTGTTTTTACGCCCCCGCTGTTTTCTGAAAAAAGCGTGAAATTCTGAACATTTTAAGCCACGAAAACAGCCATTATATGCAAATTTCGAACTTTCTTAAATTTTGGCCGTAAAATAAATCGTTGGAACTTTAAACTATTTTTCCATGAATAAGTTCACCCAAAGATATGTTTTGGCGAAATAAAAGAAAAATTGATTTTTCATGACTGTCTTCCGATTCTCAAGACTCTCAGAAAATCACTCTTAAATATTGGTTGGAACTATTGTACACTGGAGCATATTTTACAAGTAATTACCCACTAGATTTTTCACTATTCTAATGCCAAACACTCAGACTATCTTCTTCTTTTACAGATTCACAGCTCAATCATTCAAGTCATAGTTTTGTCCCACAAATTCCATGTATGTAATTCGAATAACTCTTTATTCTCTAAGTAAATAGCTCTTTATAACATTGTATAAGGTAACATATAGATGTGCTAACAAGCTTTTAGCCGGATGGGCGAGTAGACATCCTGTGAATGACCACTTATCAAGCTCCACCAACCAGAGGGCCACCATATTCATGTAGGAAAGAAAAGGAAACCCATGAATTGATTTTCTCAAGGTTATCATGATGGCTAGCAGTATTGTTTATGAGCACGTACGCATGATGGTGTTGGAATTGACAGCTGAGTCACACAAGCAGGCAACCATACTCCAGCTAAAAGGTCGACAGACACCTGCAACCTCAGTTTTATTGTGTCCCTATTTGATATTGGACACCCATGTTGTGGTCAACTGACACCTGTTAAAACAAGGTATTTGCTGACCAGTATCACGTGACCATATCACACACTCAAGTTTAGGGCTCATCGAGGTCACAGTTGTTTAAGTTGACGGCTGACCAACTGTTGGTTTTCAACTGAATCGTGGGTTCATGTCAAGTTAACATCAGGGCGGGTTGTTTGGAAGCCAATTAACGTTAATCCTGGATTAAAAGTTAACTGAAGTGTAAATTTATCTTTTGCACAAATATTTTTCTAATCACTTCTTATACTTTGTGTATTTTGAGATTATTCAAACTCAAAACAGAAGGCCAAAGACTATAAACAGAAAATCTCACTGCAAAGTTACCAAATTCAAATCAAAATTCCTACTTAACTTGGGTTAGCTTAATCAGACTTTAAACAACCCAGCCCAAAAGCTTAACTTTTAGCCTTCATTAAATCTATATATTAAACTTTTTTCTTTATAGATCACAATCATTCTAGACAACATGCCAGACGTAAGTACTTTATAATTATTATGAAAAAATGTCCAGGGTTAACAGAAATTATAGTTCTCCTTGGTTGATGTACATTACATAACAGATAACTTTTAACATAGTTGAGCTTCCCATAGGCAACCACCCAAAATGTCAAGCCTAGGTAATTGCTTAAGATAGCTGACACCATATTAGGTGAAAATTATGCATTATTAGCATATGATAACTGCAGATTTACCCCATGTTTTAAATGTTTCATTCATGGACTTTTCCTAGATCACAGACGACCCTATAACATTAATTCATCTAATCATCAACACCAACACCTTAAGTACACTTACTTTCATAACGTTTAGCAAAAATGCTTATTACTGGCTTTTTATGTTAATTTTATGACTTTCAGCATAATAATTTTAACTACAGCTGTTACAAGGCCCCAAAATAACAAATGTATTTAAACCTGTTTTTTAGACCGCCTTCATGCTGCAAATGCTTTATCACAAGGTAAGTACAAGTGTCATTTCTTACTTCATTGGTATAACTACTAACATTTTGACCATTACTCTAAAAAATGAGTAACAACAAAATTTCAGTAAATTCAATATTTTGCATTAAGACCCTCAATACTTGCATAGTAAGTACAAAATAAATCTTAAAGCATTGATATATTGTTTGTTCTTTGCATATAAATAATGACAGGACTTATCTTTAAGGAAATCTCACCATGAACACCACCAATTACTGGACATACCAGTATATATGGCTGGATGATAATTTACTAAGTATAAGAGGGCAAATACACATGATGGATCCATGCCTACGGATCACAACTACACAGTTGACATGCCCCTACAGTTGATTAAAACACAATTTCAGACTTCTGGCAATTTTGAAGCAGTCAGAACAAAAACATATATAAATAAATTTGGTTGACTGAAAACTAAAAACGTTTTAATTTTTTAGATTCCACCATCAGATGCTCAAAGTCTTGCACAAGTAGCCAATAAGTGCAAAAAAGTAGGTACATCAGTCGTTACATAAAAACTATTTCCCATCTGTTTAGCTGATGCTAAAATGAAATATACATGTAGTTGACATTAAAATGTAAACATCCTAATACAAGATTATAATTTAATTTAACTTACCAGACACAAAGGCAAACAAAAAATTAACAAGCAATCTACTCCGAGGACTCACAGGAACTCGATGATGAAGAAGAAATGGAGGATGAGTTTGAGACGGACAGCGAAGACGAGACTGATGGCGAGTAAACTTTTATTTGAAAGCTAATAACTATCACACACAAACGGTTCCTTTAGGAGCCACCAATTATATAAAAGTTCAATGACCAACATTTTACGACTTGTTTTTTGTTGTGTTTTACTATAATTTCATGAAACTGACTTGGCTATAAGCCGAATCAGAAATGTCTATGATGATTTTCACTTTGTTGATGATGCTTCGAAGAAAAAAATTATTCAAAACTCTCGGCTATAAGCCCTTTTCAGAAAAAAATTCCCAAAACTGAGTAAAATTTTTTGCAAAAATCGCTCAGCGTATAGGCAAATAAATACGGTAATCATAAATCATTCAATGTAAATGCACGTGTACCGGTTATTATCCAACCACAACATTATCTCAGCTTCTTTTTCAGTAATTGAAAATTTTTCAGTAAAGTACAGATTTTGTAGAAATCAAGTACTTTTAATTTCCTCTCTTATTTCTTTTCTGTTCAAAGTCAGCTAAGCTTGTTTTCCCCAATGGTATACAATGTATATTGTCATTATTTCTATGCAAGCATTCAAGATATTTAATATTGACAACAATAAATTGGACATTGAAATATCCTTATATACTGCTCACTGCATAAACAGATTGTTCAAGAATATTAAAACATTCTTGTTCTGTTCATACAGTGAGCATGGAAAGCAAATTTTGCTTTTCAAATTTTCATGATAGTAACTGAACTACAACTATAACAATTATTTTCAACCCCTAAATTGGAAACATCATTTAGATAGTGGTTAGCTAAACATTGCTTTAATTACAACAAATGAAACTAAGAGACTACACCCTTTTTGAGAGAAATTTTTACCATATCACAACTCCCTTCAAATCTCACTGATCCAAGAATTGCAATGTCTTAATTGCTTTCCAACTTAAGATTTACTTTAAGATATCAATGTCTTTCAAGGAAATAACTGTACATAGCAATTAAATTTGGAACCCAAGTACTAACAGTCCATAAAATCTCTTTAAAATTTACTCACTGCAGAGCCAATGTAAAAAGAAAATAGCACACACCTATGCAGCATTTTATCTATGTCTTTTCGGTTTTTTTTTCAGCTTCCAACAGTGATCATCACTGTGTTATTGCCAAATCAAGTTGTGTTAAGTAACTTAAAGATAATATGTACAGGTGTACATACAGTATAAAGTAAACCAAAACATATATATATATAGCAAGTTTTTGATACCACAAAACATGTTTTTGTTGAAATAAGTAAATAATCTATTCCCTGAGCACAATCGAAGATCACAATCAATTGGATGGATAAAGACTTCCCAACTTAAATTAAAATGTTGAGTTTTAAAAACATATCAAAAACGTAATGTGAATTTGATGTAGGCAATTTCTTTTTCAAGTTACATGTATGAACAAAATCTTAGATAATAAAGTAACACATATTCCTAATCCCTCCGCAATGATCTAAGTGCTTATGTCCAAAAATTGCTAAATAAACGAAATGTTATGTTTATTTTCTATGATAAGTATTACTTCCCTCTGTAATCATCAAGGGAGTCTCATTTTCTTTGTATTCACCACCAACATGGAATTTACGAACACAGCAATGTATGCAAGACACAGTTACAGGTGGCTTCACATGATAAAGTCCACCGAAACCAACTCATGATTCGAAAAACACAGAAAGGAAAAGGGTTTAGTGGGGTTCCTTGGTACACAAAATCGGTGGAAAAACCAGTGTTGGAAGAGGATGAAATTGCTCGCTCAAAACCAGAGATGCCCCACGAGAGTCACGAGGAGTTATTGGAAACAAGTGACATGGAAGGCTCAGACACGGAGCTTGATCAACCGGAGAGTGCATCTAGAAAGAAGATGAAGCTGTACAACTCCGAAGATGACAGTTCTGAAAGCTCGGAAAGCGAAACAGAAACTAAGAAAACTAAATTAGTGGAGGCAGAGGATGGTTACAGACTGGTCCATTTGAAGAACTTATCTTCAGTCCTTTCCAATGTGCACAGATGCGAGGAAGGTGAGTAAAGCAACATGAAACTTGTAGGACAGTTTATTTAACCAAATGTGTTTGAAATTGAAATTATAAATATAAATGTATGTAAGCAAATTTTATATATTTTAAAAATTATTGTGCATTAGTATTGTGGGAGCAGTGGGTATAGGGGGTATATGACAATAAAATTTTTGGTTGCTTTTACATTTTTGAAGAATGTATCTGTTTTTCAAATACACTATAATTGGTTTTAGGGAATCTGACTATTGAAGAGAACACTGGTAGGCGTGCAGGGCTGATGTCTGATCTTTCCATATGCTGTGATGGTTGTGATGAAGACACCACATTACACACCTCAGTCAACATCTCCAAAAGAGGAAAGTCATTTGACGTAAACAGAAGGGCTGTCTACCACTCAATTGAGACTGGTTGTGGTTACGAAGGACTTGCATCCTTCTGCAGTATTATGAACATGCCATGTCTGTCTAAGAGGGCCTATTACAAGCAGGTGGAGACTATTTTAGATGTCTTAGAAAGTGTGACCAAAGAAGAACTCTTGAGTGCAGGCCAGAAGCTTCGAAAGCTTATCACAGAGGAGAATGGAGAGTCTGATACTGGAAATGTTATAAATGCGGCAGTAAGTTTTGATGGCACGTGGGCCAAAAGGGGCTTCACCTCATTGACAGGTGTGGTTTTTGTGGTTTCAGTGGACACAGGTGAGGTACTAGATTACCATGTTTTGTCAAAAGCATGTCAAAAGTGTGCATTGAAGAAAAGTCAGTGTGAAGACGACAATGAGCGATTTGAAGAGTGGAGAAGAGAACATTTGGCATCCGGGGAATGCGATATAAATTTTAAAGGGAGTTCACCAGCAATTGAAGCTGAGGGAGCTGAAATTCTGTGGAAGAGATCCATAGAGCTGCATAACATTCGGTACAAATGGATGGTATCAGATGGGGACAGTAAAGCGTTCAATGCTGTTGAGAATTTGTACAGCAGTGATTGCAAAGTTGTAAAGCTTGACTGTGTAGGCCATGTCCAAAAGAGGATGGGAAAACACCTCCTGAACCTAAAATCTCGAACAAAACTTGAGGATGGAAAGGATGGAAAAGCCCATTGGTGGTCATGGCCGGCTGACTGAAGGCAAGATAAAACAACTTCAAAAGTATTATGGCTTGGCTATCCGTCAAAACACTCTCTCAAAGGCAAATCCCTCAGAAAGGGAAGTAGATGTTGCTGTGTATGCAATGAAAAAGAACATTGTTGCCATACTACATCACAGTGTCAAATCAGACAATCCTACAAAGCAACATAGATTCTGTCCAGTGGGAGAGAACTCATGGTGCAAGTGGCAACAGGACCAGGCAACAGGCACAAAAACATACAAAGGGGATGACTGTTTGCCAGTGGTGTTTTTGGAACTGTTGAAACCAACATTTCTTACTCTCAGTGACTCCAAGCTTCTTGAGAGATGTGTAAGGGGAACAACCCAAAACCCCAATGAGTGCATTAACTCAATGGTTTGGGTCAGGTGCCCGAAATATAAGCACCATGGAGCCAAAGTGGTGCGCTGTGCAGCTGCATCTGCAGTATGTCACTTCCATAAAGGAGCAGAAAGAAAATTATGGAAAGACTTTCTATTCCACATGGGTCCTATACAAGCAGCTTAATACACATCAAGGACAAGAAGAGACTTTGTAAGGCTGATAGCCAGGCAACAACAAAAGAGAAGAAGCGTCGCCAGGGCCTATCACTTGTTCGCACAAGGCGGGAAGAAGCCCTCTGTGAGATGGAGGGCATCACTTATGAGGCCGGCGGCTTTTAATTTACTTCCCCAGACTCAAATAATGAGAACATGTACTGTTTGACACTTATTGGGAACACAGTTCGATTGATACTGTCTTTTATTTGTGTTTATTGACTTTAAAGCACTATTTCTTAAAATGTCGATATTCCGCCTTTGAGCAAAGATATCTCAAGATAGATTTGAGATATTGAGCTGAAATTTTCAAGGTAAATACTTCTTAGTGTGTTGATGGTAATAAGCGATGGATTTTGTGGTAGGAGTTAAAGTAAAGAAATTGTTGAGCATCAAAAATTCAAATTTTACCTAATTTTGATCTTGTAACTTGATACTATTGCTTTTTTGTGCAAATTTACAACTGAGCAAATCCCATCGCTTATTACCACTAACAGTATGTATTCTGTAAGATGATATGAAAAACACACAGTTTTCTGTAGCCCAGAATGAGATATCTTTGCTCAACTACACATCAGTCATGCACAGCAGGCGGCAGTTTGACCAGCCCGTGTCACGTGATACATGCAAGGGGTGTCACTAAAACAGCAAATTTTATAATCTTTGATTAAATAGCTTTCCAATGATATATAGTTGTCTGTGGTTTGGAATTATATCCTGACTGGTATAAGAGTTCAAAAAAGTTGCATTTTTTCAGGTATACCCCCGCCTTAATAGCTTAATGTTCTTTTCAGGAAGTGAGACTTGTTAAAATTTCTCTGAGGAAAGGTAATTTTTGGCAATGTGAAAAAGTCAAATTCATTTTCCTTCCGGGGGCTTCGCCTGCTGCATCCCCAACCGGGCTCTGCCCCTGTGCCCCGCTGGGGGCCTGCCCCCAGACCCCTCTCCTACGCGGGGGCCTCCAGCCCCCAGTGCTGTCTACTTTCACAATATCTTTACCTACTTCAAAACTTATTGACAACCCTAGACAAGACAGTCAAAGATGGTGAAACCACAGAGGAAGATGACGATGATCAGCAGCCATGACCTATATAGTTCCCTGTGGGCCTGGCCTTATCTCCAGAACAGCTTCTAGACTTCAATTTCGGGATGTTTCTGTTTGATAGCCTTTGTTGCCTCAGGGAATTTTCCCTGAGACAACCACAGGCCAGAGGAATTTGAGAACGTCCTCTGCTACAGACAACACTGCAAGCCCTTTCCTCAGCAAGCACAGGAAGTAGCATGGATAGACCCTACAGAGGATATGTCCCCGGAACTAAGGGCTTGATTTTCCAGGGAAGCTACATGTGCCTAATCAGGCATAAGCCTATAGGCCCATGCATGCTGATGGCCAATCAACAGCTCTGACAATGTCATTTTGTACTTGTGTTGTACAGGTTACCCAAGGATTTGCCAGACGCCTGATTCCATAGCTGCACAGAGGTGTACTTCTTGGTAACATCACAGTGGCCACCCAGGGGGGGGGGGGGGGTTTAAATAGTATCCCAGTGTCCTTTGCATTTTCAACTATATTATCAAAATTTGAAGTGACTTCATCAGTCTCTGAGAGCACAGACCAAGTGTATCGTTCCAAGATGGACAACTTCATGTGTTATGATGCAAAATGCTCTGCTTTTCAAATAACCAGACTGATTTACGTCCATTGCATATCAGCAGAAGAATTAAGCGTAAATTTGACAGGTTTCTCAAGTGCCACACTGTGTTGCAAGGAGATCCACTGTAGTTATGTCAAGAGTATGTCCCAGCAATGTGTTTGACTTGTGCCAAAGTTTGTTGAGGATGGTATAGTTGATGAGCTCTTCGATGGATTACTGAGTCCAGTCTTAATCCGCATAAATTCTAA
Organism: Orbicella faveolata; assembly: GCF_042242905.1. Taxonomy (NCBI): domain Eukaryota; kingdom Metazoa; phylum Cnidaria; class Anthozoa; order Scleractinia; family Merulinidae; genus Orbicella; species Orbicella faveolata. The sequence goes on from NW_028301576.1 coordinate 29,696,363, forward strand.
TAGCAACATCACTGTGAATATTATCTTGTTGTTTTATAAGATTCAATTTTCTCACTAAAGAGTAGGTTTTTGAATGAGCACGTGTCATTTTTTATGTTTTGGAATAAGCTTAATGAAAACTAATTTTTCGTTTCAATCAATTGTTTTCTGTTGTTTGTTAATCCTGCTCACAACAATGAAGAATCAACTGGGCTTTGATATTTGATTTTGAAGTGCTTCGCCGAAATACGTCAGCGGCTGTTGTTCAGGCTTCCATCATTCTTGAAGCAAAAGCTGTTGATGCTTGCTGCCATCCGGTTGATCTCAAGAAAGCTGAATGCAACTGCAGCAATTTATTGCCAAGTATGAAATGTTTGGTATCATTTCTCTGCATTGAAAATCCTGTAGAAAGTGCACCTGAACCACCAGACATTGGTACCTTAAATGTTCAACACGATGATGCTTGTGGAAGTAATGAAGATAATGATCAGAACTGTGAATCAAACAATGATTTTCCTGCGGAATATTTCAAGCTAAAAGGTTTATTCTTCCAGGAACATTACCAACAGGCATTGTTGAAGTGTGATAATGCCAAAAGGCAAAACCAAGCCATTTCTAAAATCCATTGATAGTTTTAAGAGATAGAGAATAGATGTGATACAGAGTAAATGCATTGTGTCTGTAATACAGGCAACAAATGCAAGGAATTGTTGATGTACTTTTAATATTTCGATATAATTCTATATTACCTTCAGACTGAGGCGACATACAGGTAGCAGAAATTTAAATACTGCACGACAGTACATTAGCATTAGCATGTGAAGATACAAAACAAAGATGATACTATCCAGAAAATAGGCATAGTTACCTACTGGCTTTTAAACCAGTGTTCAAATATGGTGCTGAATGCTAGATATGGTGAGCTTCTCTATATAGTAATAGATTCTAATTATCATCATGGCCCATCATGTTTATGTTACCACGCACAGTTTCGGTGACAAAATTTTGTCAATTTGCCCCGGTTGCAATTCTTCATTCAGCGGCAAAATGAACAGAACTCTGCTTGTCCGCACGCAAGAACAGACGCTCACAGACATAGAAAGTGCTATATATAAACATCTGTGTTCATCATGCATGGAAAACCCAACATCACCAATGCCAAGCAGCTCTGGGAACACCTAACTCCAAACTTCTCTAAGCCTGCACAGTCTTCCTTCCCTTACCATTCCACCGCAATGAGCCTGAAGAAGACACTGTTCTATTATGTTCCAGCAGCAGAAGGAGAAGTTGTTCCTCATCATCAAGAAGGCCGCCATTTCAACACCGTCAGAAGCATCTGGAAGTTGCACTCTGTGGTCACTTCTCAGGAACTAAAGGGCCTTGTAAGGCAGCGTTCTTGTTACTGTGGTGAATGCCTCTATAAAAAGTATCTTGGCTGTAAGAATAAGGATCATGTAGATGGTTTTAGAGATGTTGAGTTAGAGAGGGAGGCATCCGCTGAAGTCATACACTCATGGGATGATGAAACATCAGAAGCACAGCCAGTCCACCTTCACCTTGCTGAACTCGTGAGCAAGGACAGCATCATTGCCATTACAGTAGAAGATGAGTCCAATGATTATTACTTGTTCTAGGTGACAACTGATGGTGGTGTTGTTTTAAACAGGGATGAAACAGATGATTATGGCTCTCCTTTTCAAGCAGGAAATGCAGTTGTGAAGGGCAATTTTTCCTGAAAAAACAACTTCATTGATATGACTTTCGAGCCTGAAGTCAAGAAGGATGCAATTGCTTCTCGTGGTTAATTTTGTCATGTTTGCTCAGAACTTAAAAAGAAAGGAAGAGGATGTAACAGGGCGTACCAGGTTCCAATGGATGTTCATGAGGATATAATTACCTTGTTGTAGAGGCATTTTGCTACAGTTCTGTAAACTACAGAAAAAAGTAAATCCTGCCTTTGCAGCTAGGGGTTGCAAACTCTTGTGGCTCCAATCATATAGTTACAAAATCTGACAATCTATTCTCACTGGAAACTTGTTTGTTGCACCTGCAGTGAAAGTCAAATAAACTGAAGAAAATGTTGCATTAATGTTAAATTTTGATTGTGGAAAGATGTCAAACTAAAAGACCTACAAAGTGTTATTAGTTACACTATACAAGATTACTACCCAATGAATCTATCTGTATACTTAAATGTGTTTTATTTAGGAAAAGATGATTATAATGAAAATTTAAGGAAAAAACAAGCATAAATTCATCAGTATATGAAAATGGACAGTGCTGCAATGCATCACGGGTAGAAGAGAAATTGCTGGGAATTGAATGAAATGGACCAAACTAAAGCAATAATTAAAAGCACTGTGCTATTTGCTCTAAATAAGGAGTTTCAAAAGGTTTTGATTCACTTAAAAAACATTTTGTATTTTTCCAGCATACATACATATATAACTTAAATTTGAGTGAGTTCAACAACAAAAATAAGATGTTGTGCTATTGTTCATATGTACTGTCCTACTGATCATTTCTTATACAAAATGTAGCAAAACATTGAGAAAATAAACGTTTTGATCATCATAAGATTACCTGAACCTTGTTGGGTTTTTCCAAAATGTTTTCTGACCTTGCTCAGACCTCCAGTAGTTGTCGGTTCTACACCTTTCTAGAATCGATTACAATGGCGCGCTTCTCTATTATCCCTCAAACTGAAGGGTTCCAACATCCCAGTGAGCCTTTTTTCCTCATGGTCACAGTTTTAGCAGATCTCAGGACCCAGTTTTCCAGTCACAAAGATTTGACTCAACATAAGGGTTCCAGAGCAAGCATCATAAATGGAATATTAACTCTGTGAGGCTGCTGCAATGCACAGCTGAGACAGCACTTCCCATGATCATTCAAGATGCCATGTGAGAAGCTAAGGACAGGCAACAGCGGGTGCCATCCTGTTATACTTTACATGAAAGGCCGGCAAACACAACAAGTCCTATCAAAAATGTATCGCTATTGACCACACTCCTGATACTGGTCCTTGTAAATAATTTGGAAGACCTGAACAACCCACCAGATAAAAGGTTAACTTGGGTTTGTCCAGAAGAAGCACCAACCACAGCAGCCAAAGGCCTCACAAAATGATTGTTCCTAAAAGATGGAAGTTCTTCACCAGCTGGTCCCTCCAAAAAAATATTTTCAATCATTACTTCACCTCGTAATCAAATTAAATAACATAGTATTGAACAACCAATGGTACAGAAAACACCCAGCATTAATTCCATGAAGGAAAGTGGAAGCCTCTACTTAATATTTCAAGACTCACAAAATCTTGTTTTTTCTCCTGTAATCCTTTTTTATTGCCTTATCAACCCATTTATTTATTTATTTATTTATTTATTTATTTATTTATTTATTTATTTATTTATTTATTTATTTATTTATTTATTTATGGATGTATGCATGTATTTATTTATTAGTTTATTTGTTCATTTAGTTGTTCATTGTTTATTTATTTACTCATTTATTTATTAATTTATTTACCTAGGGGCAACCATCCAAACAAGATAATATAATAATAATATATTATATAGATATTTTTATCAATTTCTCATTTCTACTTGAGGAATGGAATATGACTATAAAACCTTTGTTGTATGTTCTTTCAACTTGACTTTTGCAAGTATTATTCAACAAATTACTGTAGTCTTAAAGTAGTCCATAATAAGGGTTTGTCTGAATAAAAAGTTGCCCTTAAATTATGTCCCTGCTGCCTACAGTGCAACACTTAGCGAGACAAGTATCCCAGTTCATTTGCTCTTTGGAGGCTGCAGTAATAAACAAGAAAAGTTTTTTGGTATTACCTTCTGACATGGAAAGAAGTCACAAATGTCTTATGAGAGCAAATAACAGAAGGTGACATTTATTGCTCCACCTTTTGAATCAAGTGTTTTAAGAGTGAAGAGTCACTTTAAATGAACAACCAACACTCCTATGCTCTGTGCATAGATCTGCATGTCCATTGCCTGCTAGCAAGATTACACTTGAATGCTAACACTGCAAGTCGACATACAAGGTTGGGAACTTTTCATGACGAAACTAGTCATCATTTTTACCACAGAGTGTTTCAGCCCCCTTCACTGAAGCTAGCAACGTCTCTCATATGGCCAGAAACATTTACAACTAGATACCAAGTGGCGAGTAACTGTAATTTTATTTAATGTTTTGTAAATCAGACATTGGAGTTCACGACACCCCCATGGTGGATCTTATTTGGGGAGTTTATTTTCCACTACACAGATTTTTCAACCTTCCATGGATCCTGGCTAGTTCTTCCATAGCATTGAGAGTTGAAAAGAGAATCAAATTATGGCCTTCAAAAGCTTTGTAGTGTGCTTGAAGTTCAAATATAGTTCTGTGTGTAAGAATGGAGCTCCTTGTTTACTAACTAATATTAACACTTTCCTAGTTTGCACCTTGGTATAGTTTTGTGACCACAGGCAAACTCATGATTGGATAGGCTGTGGAAAAATAACACATTATGCATGAATTGTGGGCATATTACACAGAAAGTTAAAATTAAAACTGACAAGACAAGTTTCAGAAGAGCAGCCTACACAGCAGCTAAGTCCTTGGCATTTGGGGAGATGGTAAAGAAAAGTCAATTAAGAAAAACGGATTCTAAACTTTTTTCCCTTGACAGATGCAGCATTTCAAAATCAATTGAGAAAAAGATGAAGATTTTGAAGGGAGAAGAGTCCTGCTGATTGGCAAAAAACAGCAAACTCGTTGTGAGGCATCATTATCTGAGGAAACTAAAAAACTAGTTTTTGACTTTTGGACACACTCGGTTAGCAGGCCAAAAGGAAATAAAAACGATGTTATGAGAAAACGTGTTGAGCCAAAAGTTTCAGTTGAGCATCCTAAGCATGTCCTGGAACTAACACTAACAGGAGTTTTTCAGAAGTTTCAGGCTGACCATCCTCAAGTTAAAATCAAGAAAAGAAAGTTTAAACACCTCAAGCCCTTTTTTGTAACAGGTGCCAGAGAAAGAGATCAGCAAACATGTATGTGCCGACATGTTCAAAGGCAGATGGTATTCAAAGACTACATGAAAGTCAGTCACAGATAGCCAAAAAAGATGGGGTTGATGCCACTATTTATCTTGGAGAAGTCATCTCTGGAACCCTGTGTCTGGTGGAAGGTGAAAACAAGTTTCACAACGTTGCCTTCCTGAGAGAATTGCAGTGAATGTGGTGTAAATGAATAAACCATTACTTCCTCAAGAAACCTGACCTGAATGAAATGTAAAGTGGAAACAATATGACTATCTGCCCACTAGAAAGGACTGGTGCAGATGGAAAAGATCTCCCTGGTCAACAAGAACCTAAAGAACACTTTGATTACCTCTGAAATCTGCTGAAATAATTTCCCTACCAATCACCTACACAGATTACCAAGATGCATGAGTTCACTGATGGGTGTGCAGGACAGTATAAAATCATGCAAAGGGGGAGCAGGATGCTGCAGGATCAGATGTTAAGCATAAAGCTTCATCTGAGGTCTTGAGAAAAAAATCCTACAATCAGCAATGCTGAAGATCTCTGTGCCTTCCTCATAGCAAACTTCTCTGAGCCCTCGTCCTCTTCATTGTCCTCCCGAAAGAATTTGGTTCATCTGAAACGCAGGGTGGTCTTTCAAATCCCAGCATCTCGAGCTCAGTCTGTTCCACGCAATTGCCCAGATGGAAGCTTCAGAACCATAAAGAGCACCTGACAACTGCATTCTGTTAGAGCCTGCAGTGAACAGTTGAAGTTTCATGTCAGAGAAAGAGCATGCTACTGCTTCAGTTTCCTGAAAGAGTAGTACAATGAGTATGAGAGTGAGTAGAGGGTGGAGCCTTGGAGAGAGGTGCAACTTCAAAGCGAGCCAAGTGCTGCACAAACAAGATCAATGGAAGATGTGGATGACATTAAATGCTCTGTTAATCTGGCAGAGCTAACAGATGAAGGAAGTGTTGTAGCAGTCACTGCAGATGAGGACATTCACTATGACTACTATCTCCTAAAAGTTATCAGTAATGGTGTGGTCACACTTGACAGTGACTTCAAGGATGACTTAGGCTCAGTTTTCTCTTGTGGACAAAGAGTGCTACTGGGACACTTTTTCCACAAGAAAACTTGATCAATTTCACTTTCAAGCTAGAGGTAGAGAAACAAGCAGCTGTCCTTTCTGGAACTGTTCGCCACATTTGCCAAGACCTTGTCTTAAAGTCAAAGGAAACCAAAGACAGGAATTATTTATTAACTTCCAATTAGAGGGCATCAGGACATCATGACATCATTGTGAACCTTTTAGCTTTATAATGATTAAAGTGTATTGAAAATTTACAATAGGAATAAACCACAATATTATGTGTAATGAGTAAGCTTGATTCAGGTAATTTTTGAAAATTTATATGCCCCAAGGCATTGTGGGCAATTACTATAACTGCTTTTTCTCACTATATTTGTACCGACATTTATGACTGAGATGTGAGTGTTCAAGAACATTCTGTAGTTTGTTCATTTAGACCAAATTCTGAGAGGATATGAAATCTTTTGTAACATTTCATTGTTACACAAATGTACATCGTGATTTTGTCACTCATCTTGTCTATCAAGTTAAGGTTCAAACTAGGTTTTCCTTAGCTTTAAGGATTGCTGTGCATTGGGTTACTTTAATACACAGTCAGCAAGAGAGAGAAGATGAACCTTGCGCTCTTAAATGAACTTGTGAAATTTGCAAAGAATGGGCACGTGAATTTTGGCATTTGCAACACAGTGGCACCTCCGACAGGACCAGGAAGTCATGTAACAAGGGTCCCATAATCAACCAAGTCATGGAAAATCTTCAAGCAGAAGTCAAAGGTAAAGTACAACTCCTTGATTTTACCTTGGGGAAAACCAATGAAGTACTTGAATCAAACAGTACACTCGCAATTAAAAGCTATCAGGAAGCTGTATATTTTTGTGGGAGTTTTTTTTTTGCAAATCAGCGATTTTTTGTATTTTTGTCTCTCCATCATCAGAGAGTTCTAAAAAATACAAATTCTAATTGAGTAGCAAAGTAGTTTTGAGTCTCAAGCTATAGTCTATGATGTTCTTCCAAAAATGTTAACTTCAGGCAATGCAACAGCAAAACAACCCCTTGTTATAAGAGCATGAAGTCCCTCACCCTCCAAGAAGTCATCATTACAATGTTCCAGAGAGGACTAGAACTTGGCTTGGGTTCTCCAAGATATTCTCTGTGGTGTTCATATTTTTTGCTAGAATGGAGAGAACCAGCCTGTCCCTCACAACATATTCCCTGGGAATCCTAAAGTAGACAATTATAATCCAACTAACAGGCCCAACACTGAAATCAGCAAAGATTTTCTTTTGGAGCTCTGATCATATCATTTCAAAGCAAATTTCACCCAAGCTTCTTGATTCAAAGAAAACAAGAGAACTTGTCGCTGGGTGCAGTTATCAAAGAAAGAGGAACCTACTGCAAGCCTGCAAATAATTTTTGTCTATAAGCAGGTCATTTCTCAGGCCAAGGACAAGTTTTGACCTGACAAAAAGCCAGTCTGTCAGACAAATTTTTTTTTTGGCATTAGAAACTAAAAATAAGAGACATTTGAGACATTTTGGTATTTCATGATCAATGTAGACCCTTAGCCAAAATGTTGGTCGCAAATTCAAATGGCTTAAAAGTAAAGTCAACTGAGTGTAAAATTGATACTAGCACCAGAAAGGGGACCTTTACATTAAGTCCAGTATTACTTTACGTGTTGAAAATTGACAAATTTACAAACGGTTGTATCCATAGTTTGCCTTCACTCACTTTATCACACATGTATTAGGTTTTTTCCCTTGTGGACAGCTTGTCAGTACAAATTGCGACCGATATGGTTGCATTCGCGACTAGAAAAACGAGAGTAGTCACAAATTTCAGACTAGGTTTTGCCTTGACTGATACGAAATAAAAGGGCTAGCACTTGAATTTTTGCTTAAATAAATTTATAAATGAAAAGATTCATCGCGTCTTATAATTTTGTTACAATCTGAGGGTTAGCATAATTTACCTGGGATGCATGCACACAACGATATTCCTTCAACAGCACACCATTTTCAGCGGTTTCTTTACACAGGTATATTGCAGGCTCACATTTCATTTTGATTTGCCGTTGACAGTCCCACCAGCATGCTGAGGACTTTTCCCACATTTGCGACCTGCGTTACGGTCCACACAGTATACATCTGTGCTCTTCTTTAGTGAGTCAATTATGTTGGATGAAAGTGGCTTACATTGTTTCAAAGGTCACATTTTAAACAAAGAAATTGACCAAGCGAAAGTTATATATTCAAGAAAACAAGAGGAATTCTTGCATTTAATCAGTCAGCAGCCAAAACCAAGATACAGTAATCTTCCGCAAGATGAACTTGGGACCTCGCTCATCCCAGAAGATGTCAGGGGAGCCGATGATCGTCTTGTGGCACTAAGAGCTAAAGGTTATGGAGATTGCCTTTTTAATTCCATCTCCATTTTGTTATTTGGTGACGAAAAGTGATTGCACCGCTTGCGATTATTGGTGGCTGGAGAACTGTATTTCAATCAGTCATTTTCTGCAGACCATGATGCTTTCAGCAACGCAATTGCATAAGATACAGACTTCTTTCCCAAATGGCATGTTTACTGTTGCATTAACAAGGCAAGGAGACAAAAAATTTTCTGACACAGGGAATAGGGAGGAGACCATAAAAGAAGACACTTTTGTGGTGTGTGAGGTCCGAGCTTGGTCTTCCCTTGTCCACATCATGGTTATGAGTTCTGTTCTATCTAGATGGGTAGTCTCAATGTACCCCAGTGTCCAGTTCAAATAACATTGTCTGGTAAACCAAGTTATAAATCCTAGACCATTGGATACCTCCGCCACTCCTAAAGCACACCTGAACATTCTGTGGTCTAGGGATGGTAATTTGGACAATACAGATGGAGGGTGGTACATTCCAAACCACTTTGTGCCTCTTGCCCTGGCAGACCAACCAGATAATGACAAACAGCCATGCCCATCTATTAGCAGTACCCCTAAAAGCAAGCAACAAGGTACACTCTTTTGATTTGTGAAACTGAAGGCCACGGCTGTTCCAGCTGACAAGCCCAAAGGTTCAAAACGAATGACATCCAATGCTGGTCTTGACAACAAACCTGATGTCAAAAAATCAACTTCAGTTTCAGCCACCTTAAAGAAAAAGATCTTCTTAAAATGGAAGGACGAGTTCCCTTAGCTGACAATTCATAAAGAGGATGATGCAGTGATTTGCAGTGTCAGCATTCAAGTACCAAAAGAAGCTGCCTCAACAGAAGCCTGTTTGTGAAATCATGCTTGTCCAAAGTTTCAGAGTTGTCGCTAAGCGCCGGCTGCTGGCGAAATTCGCCAGCTGGGAAAGGTCATCGCCGGCTGAATTTTGGCTGGCAAACACTCAGTTAAAAGGGCATTGAACAGTTCTTTTGTTACGCACTTGTTTGATTTAGAATCATATATTCTGAGTGAAAAGGTTGAATAAACTCCTGACTACCTTGAGTATTGATGCCACAAAGTAATTGAAATAAAGTCTTGTTTTGAAAACTTGTTTACCGTGTTCTCTTTCTGTTTTCTGTGTCCACCATCTTGTCAACACGAAGCTTGGTAGCCCCCCGCATTCAAGGCGTTGTGAAAGATTGGGAACGAGTTTGTTACCAGGTCTCCCAGATCTCTCGTATAGTTGACTTTTGCCTCTGTGGCAAAACAAGTCTTTGTGCATATATGATAGGTGTCCTGCATACTGCTAGGATCAACGCTATCGAATTCATCGTGAGTAGTGATAACCCATGACCTCCTGAACACCGGACACCTATATTCACCTATTTGCCTGTTGGACAAGTAACTCTCAAATTTTGCTTGCCCGGGGCACTTCCCTGCTTGCCCAAGTTTTCAAACTCATTAATAATTCATGAACCCAAGAATGGAAGTCAAACTACAGACGTGTTTTAATGTAATAAAACCATCTCGACTGTAGTCCTCTTAGTGCTGATTACTTTCATGTTTACGCCATTATATTGTAATACTTCCACAACTTTTAACTTCTTCATTCCGCTTTTACGAAGTTGTATGGTTTGTAATTATTGACATGGATGAACACTGTTATAATCAGATTGAATTTTTGAACATAATAAAAAAATGTCATCAGGAATTAAATTTTGTCACACAGCATCTTTTGCCAGTGCCTCCCAGTTGAAGAAACAAAGTTTGCGAAGTTGTTGTTGTTGGTTCGTGTACTTACTTCCTAGTTCCTGTATTACACGCTGGGTATCTTCATTGTAACACACCTTTGAATCAATTTGTTCAATTCATTGAAGATCGCATTCGACTCCTTGAATGTTCACCTGCATCCTGTCTAGCTCCACGAAATCATTGTAAAGAAAAGCATGAGAAATTCATAACACACAGCTGAATTAACAACAAGTCGCCTTCCCACTTCAGTTTTGACACAGGCACAGTGTTAAATTTGAAAAGCTGGCGAGAGCATATTTTTTCATTTGGGTGAATGAAAAATGGTTCCAGTCGAGGGGAAACGTCTTAGTTTGAAAGAAACACTATTTTAAGTCATCTTCCAGTAACTGTGAAAGTGTTTTGATGACTTACTTATCCATTTCTTTTTAATATGATACTTTTCATTTCGTGCGGTGGTGCCCAAGTATGTTATCACTAGCAAACTTGCAGGTCTTGCCAAAAACAGAGATTTACCTGGATTTTAGCATCAAAAATACTGGCTTTGTTTTCGCGGTACAAATATGCAGCTTGTTTTCGTATACAATTTCTACAGCTTTAATATATCATTGTTGAGTTAAGTTTTGTACAGAGAAACTGGACAATGCTCACAGAAAATTGATAAAATTTTAAGAAATAAACACAGCGTTTTCATGCCCAACGTGGCTATTTTTAATCCTGGAAAGAAATTTGTCTGGGGCAGATTTTGATCACGTGCTAGGCAATCACTTCTGAGACGTGAGCGCACATCATGCAACCAACAAAACAACGCTATAAATTGTATTTTTCTTCAAGCTTCATCTAAACACTTGATTACCCTTGAGCCTAGCTGGCTGTCATCTGTTAAGCATATCCCACTGATCAACTGAAGGGTAAAATGTTCATTGTCTAATAACACCAAAACTGAATATTCAGAGAAATTAAAATAACAAGGAAGATAATTTAAGTTTCATAATACATCACATACATGTACATGTAACTCTGTAATATTTACATGAAATTGTTCTGTTGTGTAACAAATTATTATGAATTGACAGTCTCATTCCTGCCTCTGTTGTCCGTCATCTTGACAACTTCTACTAATTTCTTTGCAAAGCGATTTTGTCTGGGTTTGATTTGCTTTGATCTTATAGCACTGAATAATATCTCCAGTGAAAGATCAAAGGCTCCCTGAGCCAGCTCATGGACGAATAGTTGACTTTTGCCTCTGTGGCAAAACAAGTCTTTGTGCAAAACTATTCGTATGAAAATGCGTGTCACCTTTACATTCATTCTCTTGAAAATCAAGTCATTTTTCATGTGAAATGTTTTCCACAAGTATTTGTTCTAAAAAAAGAGGCAAACAGCAACTCTGAAGTGGAAGTATGCATATGAGCCAAGTGGCCCTTCAGGTCAGCACTTATCCCGGTTTCTGTAGCATGAAGTGACCAGGAGTATTTCTACTACCCCCAGATGGGATGCTAGTCAACCGTAGGGTTACCCAGCAATATTAAATTTGCCAGTACTTATTTATACACCAGAGTGGAAAGAGGCACCGTGAGAGTAAAGTGTCTTGCTCAAGAACACAATAAAATGTTCCCAGCCAGAGCTTGAGGCCAGACTCCTCGAAATAGGAAAGAAATACGAAAATCAAATAACAGGTTGTTTACACAGACAGCTCATAGATTTTAAAATGGATAATAAATAATTTTGATTGCAACTGGAACATTGTTATCATATTAACTTGTACATGATGTAGTGTCAAAGAATAACAACAGTCTGTTTCAAAATGAAATCACCATATTTACCAGTCAGTCCAAAATTGGAAATATAATTATGTATATGAGTCAGCACAACCCTCCAAGTTGTGACCATTTTAGTTGTCATGGCGACTAGAATTTTGGAGCTGGCGACTAAATTAGAACACAAGCCGCCAACTCGCCAGCTTGAGCGGACTATCATCCGGAGCGAAAAGAAAAACATTTTGAGCATTAAGAATTCACTTTGCAAAGCTAGTTGTTGTGGGATTTTAACCAACAGAAATGGAGACTGAATAAAATGAAATGTTACACGGTAAACAAAGATCAAGGAATTGCATTCAGTTGAGCTTGGGACGCAACGAAATTTGTTCCACTCGACTGAACTTTGGCACGTGACAATTTTACCTGGAAGCGTGAGACAACGCAAGCAATCCGGTCATTTGCCATCGAAAAGAAGAGGAATTGTAAAAGCTTAGAAAGCTCGACGGTGACAGGATCCACAATATATTTGAGAAACATCCAGATGTATTTGAGAAACGTATTTTGTTTCAGTGGACACGAAAATACTTGACTTTACAGCAAACTTGATAACACAAGCATGGGGGATTCTATAAATAAAAAAAACTGTGATGAAAAGCGGCTCGCAGTTGTAAATAAATTTCACTTGTGTGAACAAACCTGGGTTTATTTTTAAATTGTCAAAGATTTCATCAATAAAAATTATACATCTTAGTGATTGCCCTAAAACTTGTGAAAGTATTTTCGCATTGAGTATTCACGTTCCACAGTTCGCATATTAAATTCAAAACGACAAACAATTTGAGCGTGAACTTTTCTGTCCATTTCAATACAGTCTTTAATTTTCAGATGAAGTTTTACATCGTTTGCTTATTCAAGCAGAAAATGAGGTTGAACATTTAAAAAAGATCATAAGCGATAAGGTAAAAATAGTGTTCACTTCATGGTCTCGGCAAGAATTTGATGGTGCCGTGATAAACATTGGAAAACTTTCCGCCATTCAGCTGCGAATGAGGCTATCTTATTTTAACTTGGTATAATCTGTGTTGTTTGCACTGCTCCTGTTGTGTGAATTATAAATGATATACACAAATATTTCAGTGTTTTGTAAAGCGACTTTTTTTCTTTATTTTCATTTTCATTTGATCATCAATCATTCCAATAAAAGCATATTTGAATCAACATTAGGTAGTTCTTTCACTGAACAGGACTTCAATTTACTTGGTGGCTCAAGGAAAATGTAATTAATAATACAGTTAGATAATAATAAGATTATTTATTATTAATTAATTATTGATTTATGCATATATTTTGGCGACTAAAATTTTTCACTGGCAACCAAACCTGAACAGTCAGTGGCCAAATGGCCACTAAGGAAAAAAGTTAACTTGGAGGGTTGTAGCAGTGCATTTTGGGTCGAGGTAAATTGGTTATGGTCCTTGTTCAGTTAACATTATGAAACAGCTGACAGTATAACAATGATTACTGTTATGCAAAAATTACAATACATGATTTTGAGAATTATCTTCGACAATCAACTTGAGAATGCTAGGACTGTCAAGAGTATTTTGACCAATTTCACTTAAGTGAAACATGGATATTGGCAAAATCTTGTTTACTTTAAGCTAAGTCAAACATAAACAATTTGATTGTAGCTTGCGGGTAAACAGGAAATCTATAACAAAAAATAAGTATTTCCTTCAATATTATAAGAATGATTTCAGACAGTTTTGTTTCAATCATGAACTTGAAGTGAAGGTAATGTTGTTATTTACAATTTATAAGGTTTTTTTCCAAGAATGTTTTGAGGGCAGATTTAAAAGATGAAAGAGATGTTGTATTTAACAGAATCCGGTAGACTGTTCCATAATATAGGTGTGGAGAAAGAAAAGGCACGTTCACCGTATGTCACAGAGTTCACAGTACGGACAGTGAAAAGAAAAGCGAACGAAAAGCAGTATGTTAATATAAGCTTAGTGTTTTGACTAGAGTTTGCTGGATTCCGTTATTGACACGATGGGAAGTCGATTTATGTAAATTTAAGCTCCATACTGTGAAATTACAATTCTGAATTACCAGCAGTTATACTTACATTAGTAACTTCGACTAAAAATTGCTCCTCTACGTCTTCATCGCCTTCCAAAATGCCTAAAATTTCCTCAAAATCATCTCCCCACAAGAACAGATCATCCACACTGTCCGCCATCTTGAATGAACTTGTGCGCGGTCAGAGTCATGTGACAGACCTGTTCAACATCAGAGACCGCTCTATTGTTTTGCCCTTTGAAGTTTGCCAGCTTTCATAACCAGTCCCCTCTACTAACTATGATTCAACATAGTGTCACTAGGAATATCCAGGTTAAGCTATTTGCAAGCTGGGAAAAGTACAAGAACAACGAAAAGACTGCCGCCCAACTACTCAAGACTTGTTCTTGGCTTAACAGACCAGCTCATGCAAACTAGAATTTCTCTGTAAATAGGCTAAATTGGTTTCAGATAAATATAGGTTTCAATCAGGTTTTGTAAATAGGTTTCATAGGTTTTTTGTGCTTGTAAATATTTGATACTATATATTGTAATAAAATTGCTGTTGTTATTTACTTACTGACAATTTCCATCATATCACTACCTGGGAATCTGCCACATTCTCACATTCTGCACTCTAGGCAGCTGATTTTATTAGAAAGAAGGCGGTGGATTTCACTCACAGGCTGCTTTTCAGACCACAATATGTTCCTTTCGCTCTCCGAGCAAGCTGAAAAGAAAGTATTCGTGGAAACAGCAAAATATACACACTTCATTAAATTACCCAAGTTTTTGTCGTAAAGAACACAGAAAACAGTCCACCTGACGACACCAAGATTAAAGGGTTTTACTAGTATAGTTAAAAAATAAAATAAAATAACATGACAATAACTGTAGGACGTGAACTTCAAAGTTGTCTCTGACTACCTAGCGCTATGCAGTTCTTTGAGAACGCCAAATATGGTCTGACAATGCATACTTTGCTTTTCATTTATCCTTCGACATTTTGTATATCGACGGTTTGCATTTCAATATATATAAACATGGAACATGCAAACAACAGCTCCCGTCGCCGATTCAGAAAATATATTGATCGCTGAGTTTTAAGTGTAAACATGCAAGGCTATCAACTTCGCTGTTCTGAATCCCTGTGCGCCTGTATTCATCATACTCTGTTTTTGAGGAAGAGCGTGAATACTGTACAAACAATTGGTTCGAATTTCCACAGGTTCACTATTTGTAACCTGAAAATCATAAAATAAACCCTCCACGTGATGTAAGAGTACAAAATGTTTTACAAATCAGCTAAGAAAGCGGTAACGCGCGCATTATTTCAACCGTCGCTAGCTTGTTTGCTAAGCTTGTCGCACCTCATTCCACGTGGCTTTTTCCTTCACCTGGCCTCCAGCAACACGAGCACACAACAACGTAGAATTTCCCGAACAACTTTCCAGCATGAATGAAGTTTGAATAAAACAGTTAACTTACCCAAAATTGTATACATTCAGTATACACTCCCCCAGTCCAACTTGTTACTGCCCTTTTCCTGTGGCTTGCCCCGCACAGCTGATGTGATGCTCAGTAACCACGCCTGTTTATACTCAACCCCTTGGCCGGTGGAGCTTGGGCACAGGGAACCCGACGTCAGATTTTCATGCGTCTCTCCTGTTATCGATCATGAATTTCCTAATAACATTGTCAAAGTACCTTTGGATCCACGAGGCGATAACATATTTTACGATAACTGTAGAAATTCTAGTTTATGGGCTAATTGTCGTTGTCAATGAGCGTCCAGACATGCGATACGTCAACAAGCGAGAGCAGACAATTTAAGGCCGCGGTAAACATGAATTTAAGTGAAATTTTAGGAAGTTTAAAGAGGAATTTAAAGCGGAGAAAAAGGTTATGGAGCACCACCAGACAGTTGAACGCCCCCGAAAGGGCACCCCAGGTTGGTGGACAACTGTTTGGTGTACGTCTACCAATTTTTAACGCCAAATTCTAATTTTCAAACAAGACCAATTCTTCAAAACTTCCTATTTCCATAAATTTTACTAAACCTTTGAGAAAAACTATTTATCTCCAAATGTAACTAAAAATCACCCAGAAATTTACAAAACAGCCCAAAACATAGATATGTGGGGTGAGCAGAGAGATTCTTGACTGCTTGAAACGTGAACGAGATATTTGCATTAAAACCATAACAAAATACGGCCTTCGTGTAGACCCCCTCCTTAACAATTTGTTTTCCTAATTGACGTCAGATTTTCATGCGTCTGTCCTGTTATCGACAGTGCGTTTCGTCACAACATTGTCAAAGTAGTCTGCGAATCGAGTCTGCTATTCCCTCCTGGACGGGTGTCTAGAAAACCCGAATAGCGAATAGTCGCGAACAGCGAATAGTCGCCAATAGCGAATAGCGAATAGCGAATAGTACAAATAGTGCGAATAGTGGCGAATAGTGGCGAATAGTGGCGAATAGTGGCGACAAGTGACGAAATGACGGAAATTTGGTACCCAGTACTTCCTGGTCAACCTCGCTGCAACTTGGGATGGGATTTTCCCGCCAAAAAGCAGAGATGCTTATCAGTAAATATGTCGGCGAAGTCGGGGAAGGACAGATTGAGCCCAGAGAAAAAAAAAAAAAAAAGGTAATAAATTCACTGAAATTATGTTGCTTATTTGGGTAATTAATTAACGCAACGGTTATCAGAGCAGCTCCTTTGTGTCTTTAATCACAAACCACTTGCCTCGCATTTTTATGTAATTCCTTGTTACAGAACGTGTTTCGCCGGTTCGGATAGGGTGTCTGGAAAACCCGAATTAATAGCGAATAGCGAATAGTCGCGAATAGCGAACAGCGAATAGTCCCGAATAGCGAATAGCGAATAGTGCGAATAGTGGTGAACAGTCTCGAATAGTGGCGAATAGCGGCAAATAGTGGCAAATCGTAGCAAATAGGGTACCTAGTATCTCGCAGTCAACCTCGCAGCAGCGTAGGATGGGATTTTCCCGCTAAAAGACACAGGCGCTTATAGGACAAAAGGTGTTTCTAAACGTAATTTCTTCTGTTTCAACCGCTGCAAAAGCGTAAATACGTCTTTGTTGGGTTATCCTTGTGTTTTCTGTTTTCTTAATGTCGGCGATGGACAGCCCTAGCTTGAGTCCGGAGAAGAAAAGGTAATAAATTCACTGAAATTCTATTGCTTATTTGGATAATTACTTGATGCAGGATATTAGATCTAAACCGGTGACTATTGGCGATTATTCAGTCACTATTCGCCACTTTTCGCGACTGTTCGCCACTATTCGCACAATTCTAGACTATTCGCACTATTCGGGACTATTCGCTATTCGCTATTCGCAACTATTCGCTATTCGCTTTTCGGGTTTTCCAGACACCCGGTTCGGATACTAGCTCAGATGAGGATGATGAAATGTGAGTATCTAAAGTTTATGTTCGGGCGACATTGTGCGAGGAGATAATCATGGGCTTGATGTATCAATGAAAGTGATTTATATTTTTACATTTTGACTTTTGTTCTGCTTTAGAGTGTTTGTAAAAGCATACACGAAACTCTCTTCCGACGACAGGTGAGCATATAATTTGCTTTGATTACGTACCAGATTGTTCTGTACGAGGCGGTGAATTTTGTAGAGCCAACTCAATTATGCTTTTAGAAGTGGAAAACTTGAAACTTTAGATTTGAGTTAATGCTTTCGAAATTTGTGTTCGATAATATTTCTTTCCTGGTGTTGACTTTTTGGGTGGATTGCGTGTTTTCCCATAACATAACATGTAAGATTCCTAACAAATTAAATCAAATCATTCGAACTTTGATGTTAGTACTTTACTTGACTTTACTTGACTTTACTTTAGTCATTCTCAACAGAAATACATACATATTCATATATATAAAGCTGAGGGGGAAAGCCAAAAACAGGAACAAGTTCCCTTACAAATGTCCACCCAAACCACAAAAGAAAAAAAATAAATAAATATAAATATAATAGTAATAAAAATAAAACCGGTAATTATAATAATAATAATAATAATAATAATAATAAATAATAATAATAGTAATAATAATAATAATGATAATAGAAGAAAGATTATGTTAATTTAGCATCTAATTGATAAAAATACGTCTTGCAAAGTCGTTTGAAGTAGTGACAGTAAATTGAGAAACATCGCCGGTTTATGTAAGCTGCAACTGGTTTTATCGTGTTACTTTCTTGACGATAGCGCGTTAGATTCAGCGCCTTTTCCCGAGTACCTTTCTCCACTTTTCAGTGCATCAAACGAGATAATGGCATTATTGTGATTGGCTTTATGAGAGCCTGAGGGATAAAGAAATAAAACGATCATAACAAATGGAGTGACGCAGTAGACAACCCGAAGGGGTATTACACAGTCCAAGAAAGATAGAATGCGACTGTTGTGTAGAATTTATTTATGTAACTGAAGACGTTGTTATTTTGGCAATGCTAAAACAAGCCTGTGATCAGAGTCTGACCGCGGCTGGAGGGGCCGAGAAGAAATTGGGTGAGAGTGAAGTGGCCGAGGGGGGAATGGGGCGAGGGTGTGAGCGTCTCTCTCCCCTCCTTTCTTCTCTTCTTCTCTCCCGTACTAGACTAAAGAGCGTCTTTGCAAGCTATGCTAAAACTGACTGAATTGCATCCCGTCCTTCTTCTTCTTAAAATCCTCGCCAGGACAGATTGCAAGGGCTGGTGCTTTTTTTTTTTTCAAAGTGGGGGGGGGGGGGTAGGGTGGGGGTAGGGGGAGTGTTATGCTGCACTGAATCTAGGGTTTCCACGCCTATTTCGCATATGTAGTGAGCATGGTGGGCGAAGCAAGCCTATAAAATATTAGCATAGATGATTTAAATAACATGCATAAACATAAATTACATTATTGTAGTCTTTCTGCTAATCAGAAATAATGTCTTTAAGATGCGGTGTGGATAAGGAGTTGCAAGGGAGGATGAGGTCACGGGCACCCCTCACCCTACCACCACCCATAAAATACAAGCCCGGATAAAGCTTCGTGAAATTTAGGTGGCAACAAAAAGATATGGTTATAATCGCATTTGATTTTGAGGAGATGCTGTTCAAAATGATCTGCTACATTCGTTTATTCCCCTCCCGTCCTCAAGAGATAGGCTTGGTTCTGTATGCAAGGGCACAACAGAGGGGAATAATTTAAGGAGCCATGATTTTTTCAACCAAAACCCGTCTCTTGATTGTTGCAGCTTTAACAGTCTGAATGAGTAATTATATTCAACAATTAGATTATGAGCTCGAGATTTCTATCGCGCGATGGTTGACGAGGGCACCCGAGTCAACTATCACGCATAGAAATAGAGAGCGAATAGTCTAATTGTTTTAGTTTAAATCTACTAGTCATTCAAATTTTACCAGAATCCTCTTCGGACAGTTCGAAAACACAAAGAAGCGGGCGTCAGTTTGTTTACAAGCCTACGCTGCTACGCTACTATCTACAACAGAATAGATAGTGAGTGGAGTAGCCAATCAGCGAACGACATTCGTGATAGAACGCTAGTAGATCTAAATTTTACTAAAAAGCTAGGGGTAGTGTAAACGACTAATAGTAGGTGAACATTTGTTAATGTTTCAGTTTTTTATTGGCACATGTGTGATACTATTAGCGTTGTTTTAAGATGGCTATAAATCAGAAGAAAGTTTCCAACCGTCTTCGTTGTTGTTATTGCTGTGTTTTTTGCTTAACTTACCTTGTTCCGCTAGCAACACGGGTACTCTAGGGTGAAAGACAAACACAAGAAAATAGAGCCTAAGAGAAAACACAGCTAAGGGCCAAATTCGAACTAACGCATTCTTACAGTGCCCTGTTTGTCTATATTACCCACTACACGATTGTTTCCACGTGGGGTACCAAGGAAGAAAGGTGGCTTAAATGTTCAAGAGTAATTTTCCGTTGTCGTAATGAAAAGTTCCTGATATAGGTTGTTTTTGGGTCTCGAAGCTAACAACCGGCTACATGAATTGTACAGGATATTTCTTGTATTTTATTTTAATTCACTTTTATTAGAACTCAGAGAAGCCATGTTTGGTGGGGTTGTCGTTCGTAGTAGAAACGTAATAGAATTAGTCGCGCACAGGCAAATTCGATGGACCGATCGGCGTGGCACCTATCAAATATTCATGGCACGATATTAGCGCTAATTGGGGACAATGTAATCCAGTAATTGCTACAACTTTTATCCTTGGCAGAACCCGAGCCAACCTTTCTACATGATGACACCAAATGGCCAATATTCGAGAGCAGAATCAGCGCCTACCCACACGTGGAGGCCTTGAAGATCCTTCTGAGACAATCATCGATGTCAAAGGAGCAACTGTGTTTCTCCGTGCCATTTAAATGTAGAAACAACTACACATTTCTGGTAGATACGTCATCCTTGAAAGATGAGAAAGATTTGATAGCTGTAGATGGCAATGGGAAGTGGCTGTGGAGTGGACGTACATACTGCTACTATGAAGTGCACCGTTTAGAAGGAGACATTAAAGCCAAGTATCTTCCAAAAAAGGTTGATGCTATTACAACATACACCCTGAGACGCACCTACTGGAGAGTAGAAAATATTTCAGGCTCATGGTTTCGTCGTGTAGTCACCAAGATAGAGCACGATTCCCTCGAGTTCCCAGTAGCAATTTTGCAGTACTTCTTCGAAAACGGCGAAGAAGAGAAGCTAAAACTTGCGCCCCATGGAAACAGAAAAGATGATAGCCAACCATGCTTCAGAACAGCATCTAGCGCGATGAAAGATGTGTCAGAGAGATCAAAGCTCCAGAAACCAAAGAAAGTAGAACACGACATGTGGAAAGAACAAGAAGGTATGGCTTGGGTAGAAAACAGGAGTGAAGTTCCAAGAAATAGACAGCAGATCTATGACATTAAACGTCGCAATGCTGCAGCCTCTCACTGTTCAATAGATGGCGTAACATCTGGAAGTGAGGTGTATGACATCATTGCCCTTTTCAACGAACATCAGCGACGAAAAGACAAGGATTTCATCAGGGATTACAAGTTGGCTCCATTTGGTGTTGTTCTCGCTTCAGAAAAACAGCTGATTGGCATTGTTCGACTCTGCACGAATCCTGACCAAATTAGCATACTTGGAGTAGATTCCACTTTCAATATTGGTAAGTTCGATGTCACCCACACGACGTACAGGCATCTTCTTCTGGAAACGAGGAAAGCGGACGATACTGGAAACCGCACGTCACCTTTGTTCATTGGTCCAGCACTGATCCGTGCAATGAAAGATGAATACACTTACCAATATTTTTTCTCAACCCTGGTAGCTTTAGAAGAGCAACTGAAGAATGTACTTTCCTTTGACACAGACGGAGAACAGGCACCCATCGACGCAGCCACCAAGAACTTTGAGTATGCAACTGGTTGCGTTGTTTCCTGCATGCCATAGACAACATAAAACGTTACCTTCGGGAAAATGGTTTGCAGGCTATTGAGAAAGATGTCATAGCTGATATCTTTGGGAAGCGCGAAGACCCAAGTTATCAGACGGGCTTGGCTAGTTCCACGGATGATGAAGACCTCGACCTGAAACTTGAATCTTGCATCGACAAGTGGGCAACACTTGAAATGTCAGTAACCAACTCAGCAACTAAGGCTATCTTTCCAGAGTGCTTCAAGAAGAATTACGCAGATGTTGTTAAGAAATCCATGCTAGCTTCGACCAGACGATGCGCAGGCCTGGGAGGACAGCCAACTTCTTGGTACACGAACAACGATCCCGAATCCATCCTTCACAAAGTGAAAGATGACAAGCGAAATCAAAAGAAGAATTTGACTATTCCAGACTTCATCTTGCACCTTGAACAAGAGGTTGTCGTGCAATACCATCAGGAAGAATTAGCAGCTATCAGAAGAGGAGAGTATCGCTTGTGCGAACAGTACAAATTCCTGGAAATCGAGGAAGACGTTTGGTTTGCCATGTCTCCAGAAAGACGACAACGCCACTTGGAACGTCTAAGACGTACTGCTGTAAAGGCCCTTTCAGTATCGTGTAAAACAATAAAAATGCAAGCAAGATATAAATTCCCAACCATATTCATTAGTTGTGATAATGGGTAAAAAATTAATGGTAATGTTTTGAGAAATAGGTGTTGGGTCATTCGAAATGTAATATTGGAATATTTTAGGTGTTTAAAAAAATGTTGCCTTTTCTTACCGTTGTTGATGTGTACGCAGGTGCTGCGTTTCCTAGGAACTACTTCTTCAGTGAAATGTGTAAATTACTTGACCGTTGTTAAACTGGAAATGGTGCCATGTAATCTAACTATTTTGAAAATGTAGTGTCTACTTCAATAATTTGTAGTCGATTCTTGGTAGGATACCTTGGTACATTCATGTTCTGCGAGCACCGTTGCTGCACTGCATGTTTTCGGTTTAGCTGCGTTGTCCAGCAACTCGTTTGTTTACTTGCGGGTGTCGATCGAGAAAATGAAGTAAAAATTGAAATCTGGATTTTGGAAGCGCTCTTTTTGGAATTAGTCGCGTTAGACTCCTTAACTTATTTTCAGTCTCCCGTCCAATTTTTCAGTCAAACCTTGCCCTTTTTACTGGCCTTTTCAAGGAGTTTGATAACGATGTTTAAATTAATTTATTCCTAATTCACACTTCTACCCAAATAAAGAAAAGATTCTTAACAATAGCAGCGGCACCTCATTAAAGGATGTTTGTACCAAGAGCACGTCCAGTTAATGAGATGGATAGTTTTAACTGGAAATCCCGCCCACGAAGCTGGGAGTTTGCAAACCTATTTCTTGTAATACTTATGGTGTATGAAATATTTAACAACAACTTTTATCTTTTAACTTAGTGCTATCCTAAACTTTTAATCGGTAAGAACGAAGATTGTAACTTTTATATTGCTCACGTTACCTTATTTAGGTCAGCCACTTAAGAATAGTCGGTTAAAATCAAGGTAGAAAACGTTTTAGTCAACCTCCATAACCTCGAAGGAAAATATGCTAAGTAGCTTGGTGCGCAGTCGCAATAGAACCTTATTTGAACTGCGCATGACATTACGTTAGCCTAATTGACAGATTGACATTGATTTGATGGATGACGTGGTTGTCCCTTTAAAAGGAACGTGACGAGTTAGCTCCTAGTAGTTGTAGTAATTGCTGTAACCAGTCAAGAGCAACAAGTAAGAGAACGTTGTGAGTATTGTACCCAGGTCATCAATAGAGGAAATAAAAAGAGAAGCAACCAAACAAAGAGTGTTGGAGTGATCAGCTAATTTCCCCAAAGGTCGCTTCAACAAGCTGGTGGAGTTCCGGTTTCGGTGCCCGACGGCCTGGATTTTGTGTTGAAAATCCGATCAGTGGATGACTGGACGTGGCTATGGCTAATGTTTTAACCGGACCATTCCGGTTATCAAATGCTCGGCCGTGGATGTTGTAGGTAACATCATCATCATATGCAGACGGTGGATTAAACGCCAACAGCAACGTTTACAGGCGCTGTCAAAAAGGGAGCTAACACAAAAACTAAACAGAACTGAACATTGAGGGTTAAGTCCCAAGAAATAGAAGCCGACACGTGCGTGTCTTTCTTTTACGGAGTTACTTCCAGAACTAAAAGAGGCAGGACAAGCTGAGTCAAGCCAAGTCAGGCCAGCATAAACCAAGTCAAGCCAGGACAAGCCAGGAAATCAACCCGCTAGATGGAACGTAAGACTTACTGATGCTGCGTACTCATTATTTCCTTTTTCGTAACCTTTTCTAGCACCCTATGTTAGTTTTAAATAATATATTTGTTAGTACTTACGTACTTGTGCTACTGTTCGTTGTGGTGATTCAATTCTGTTATCTTTAAGTTAAAAGTTTGCACCGACATTTAATTGGGATTGATAGGAATAGTGGTCGTTGCAATTTATGCCACCTAAGCCTAAAGCCTCTAAAAAGATCGTTACGCGTTCTCAAACACATCAGGCACAGCTGATTGAAACACACAAAGAAAGTAATATTTGTGTTTGTCCTGCATCCAGTGTCATGAATGTTGACCAAAAAGAAGAATTTAAAGCCTTGTTTGCCACTTTTCTGACGACAATAAAAGGCGATCTAGAAAAAGAAGCGGAAACGACACGCACAAAATTAGATTCTCTACAAAATAAAATTGACCAAAAAGCAAGTACTCATGGCTTGAAGCCAGAAATTTTTGATGGAAATCCTGTAGCGGACGCGTCAGTATGGTTGGACAATTTTCGTCGCATAGCCAAATTAAATAATTGGTCGGAGGAGTTACAACTTAATGCTTTTCCACTCTATTTGCGGGGCATTGCGCACGCCTGGTTTCTCACATTAGCTGAGGAAACTATGGGCACTTTAACTGCTCTTTTTGATGCGTTTCGCGCACGTTTTGCCTCTGGCCCGCAGGATTGGATTTTAAGCCAACAGTTAAGTGCGCGTAAACACGCTCCAAACGAGCCCATCGATTATTACATTACTGATATTACGCGGCTATGCAAACGATTAGAATTGTCTGACGTAGAAACAGTGAGATATTTTATCGAAGGATTACAGGGCGACCTTCAAGCCTATGTGTCACTAGGCAGGCCAAAGACGTTTCAGGAGGCCGAGTCCCTAGCGCGTATGAAGGACTTAGTTAATCGCCGCCAGGGTGCTACAGATACTCAATCCGTGTTAACGAAAATGCAAACCATGTTTACTAAATTCCTGGAGCAATCTTCTAGTAACAGTAAGGTGATAGCTGCCGCGGCACCAGCTCCAAATACATCAGATGCTGATAAGAAATTAGAAGACTTGTCCAATCAGGTTAAACAAATTTTAAAGCAACAGCAGCGGCACACTCAGCAAATGCACGCTAGTTATGCGGTTGCTGCTTATGATCAGGCTCCGGGGACATCACGCCCTTTCGAACCCCGCAGTTGGCAGGGACAGCAAAATAGCCAGGTTGACCAGTTACAACGGCAGGTCAACCGCTTAGAGACTGAATTGATACGGTATCAGAATCCGCGCCATTCCGCCAATCACTCATATGACCGATCTTACAGAGGGTGGAATGATGAATGTAGTAATGAATTCCGTAGTCCCCCCCTTCAACACTCGACGCTCTATTCTAGCCATAGACGCCCCACCAAATTCCAACCAGGGAAACGCCTAAGGACTCTTGTTGGTACCCCAAGAGTCCGTTTTGGCAGAACAAAATTATGTAAATATTATAGACAAAGTTTTCGAAGAGCAACTAGAGACAACAATCACGTCAGTTGTAAGCCCAGAAAATGTTTTACTACTATAGATAGCAGATTCTCTTCACGACATTCGGTTGCTCGACATAACGTTTCTACTTGTAAAACAGGTGTAAATAGTATTGATGATATTCGCACAGAATCGCCAATTGTAAATAGTCACAATCGCCCTGATGATAGTTTTTCGGACTCGCCTATTTCGGATATCGTGGTAATCCCAGGACCACCATATCCTACTAAAAATAGCGTGTCTGAAACACAGTCTAGGGAATCTTTATGTCCGCTTTCTTCGGCGACGAAAAATAGTAATCACGATGTAACTTTTGATAATACATGTCGAGAAAATACAGTTACCAAATTGAACTAGAGTTCTCAACATACGAGATGCAATAAAAGAAAGGTTAACAGAAATACAAATGTGAAAACGCGCAAATATCGTTTATCAGAAATTGAAAATAAAATGGAGACTGGTAACGTCCATATTAATATTACCGAGAGAATACCGCAAAATGAGACAGTTTTCTCACTCAGCGATGACGCCGCACTAGGCGTTAACAAAATGTCAATTTGTCCCGGTGGAGACATTAACGCTGGCGTTACTGTGACCATTGATGAACATAATAGTACCTACGTAGATGACCTAAAAAGGACACAATTACACCTCAAAGGTGTTATCACCACAAACAGTGATGAAACCATAGGAAAACGAAAACGCATTGAAGAAGTTATCAATACAAGAAATCATAATATATCGTCAGTCAAATTAAAACCAGTTTTAAAACAGAAAAGAAGTTACCCGATTTTACGAGAAGAGATTAACGAGAAAATATTTCACACAGAAATGGAAGACGCTCAAAAGCAAAATGAACAAAGCATTGTGAGTAAACAACCCTTGTACAACCCTGATCAAGTTGTACAACAGGTTTTACCAAATTCTGACTTACGCAGTCAGACCACTTCAGGTATTTTCAGGACTAGGAATTTAGATTCGGAAGCCATACGCAATGTGCACACAAAGAAAAGCGAAACTCTTTCGTATTCACGGGAAGTTACCACTGACTCTCGTCTCTTTGTCTTGCCCGGCCAAGCAAGCCAAGAGGACTTAATTCACGACAACGCATGTGAAACAGAGCAAATTGCCAGTTCCAAACATGATGCAACAAGCACCACATTTGAGTCAGCTAAAGATTTTCCTAAATTGCCAACTTACGAAGAAGCAGTAACCTTTCCTAGTTTAACAGAATATCTGACCAATAATCCTATGACGGAAGAAATAAGGAAAATTTTGAATTTCGCAAGGCACAGCCCTCCAGAGGAAGCAATTACTACTGTTTGTAAGGCCAATACACCTCCCTACACATTCTTCATGCCAAAACAACGTAAACCACCCGATAAATCAGAAATTCCGTCTTGTATTACTAGAATGAGCCATTGACGCGCATTGGTTCTTTATAACAACCAATCATTCACGAACACAAAGAAACATAAGCTAAACCAAAAATAAAAGAAAACAAACAAACAAACAACAAACAATTTTGTTAAATATTTCATTAAGTTACTTAACGGGGTTTGACACGAATATTGCTAACTTTTTGTCTGTTGACTCAGCAGTAAGAAACTCAACTAGGTTTCATCTTCTGTTTACACTTAATATTACAATTAAAATTTTATGTGAGCATTTTTGAACACTGTTATTCCTATCAACCCTTCGCTTATACGATTTTCTTTTAACGCCGTATGTCCACATAAATTTTACTTGAAGGTTATACATTATTCAACTATAGTTTTGGGTTCGTGCAGATATATATATGCCTCCATTTTTCTTGTTATGGTATTGTCATGTTATCTTGCTTGCATTCTGTTAACTCACTGTGAGCTAGGGACTAGCTCAATCTAAGTGGGGAGAATATGTAAAACAATAAAAATGCAAGCAAGATATAAATTCCCAACCATATTCATTAGTTGTGATAATGGGTAAAAAATTAATGGTAATGTTTTGAGAAATAGGTGTTGGGTCATTCGAAATGTAATATTGGAATATTTTAGGTGTTTAAAAAAATGTTGCCTTTTCTTACCGTTGTTGATGTGTACGCAGGTGCTGCGTTTCCTAGGAACTACTTCTTCAGTGAAATGTGTAAATTACTTGACCGTTGTTAAACTGGAAATGGTGCCATGTAATCTAACTATTTTGAAAATGTAGTGTCTACTTCAATAATTTGTAGTCGATTCTTGGTAGGATACCTTGGTACATTCATGTTCTGCGAGCACCGTTGCTGCACTGCATGTTTTCGGTTTAGCTGCGTTGTCCAGCAACTCGTTTGTTTACTTGCGGGTGTCGATCGAGAAAATGAAGTAAAAATTGAAATCTGGATTTTGGAAGCGCTCTTTTTGGAATTAGTCGCGTTAGACTCCTTAACTTATTTTCAGTCTCCCGTCCAATTTTTCAGTCAAACCTTGCCCTTTTTACTGGCCTTTTCAAGGAGTTTGATAACGATGTTTAAATTAATTTATTCCTAATTCACACTTCTACCCAAATAAAGAAAAGATTCTTAACAATAGCAGCGGCACCTCATTAAAGGATGTTTGTACCAAGAGCACGTCCAGTTAATGAGATGGATAGTTTTAACTGGAAATCCCGCCCACGAAGCTGGGAGTTTGCAAACCTATTTCTTGTAATACTTATGGTGTATGAAATATTTAACAACAACTTTTATCTTTTAACTTAGTGCTATCCTAAACTTTTAATCGGTAAGAACGAAGATTGTAACTTTTATATTGCTCACGTTACCTTATTTAGGTCAGCCACTTAAGAATAGTCGGTTAAAATCAAGGTAGAAAACGTTTTAGTCAACCTCCATAACCTCGAAGGAAAATATGCTAAGTAGCTTGGTGCGCAGTCGCAATAGAACCTTATTTGAACTGCGCATGACATTACGTTAGCCTAATTGACAGATTGACATTGATTTGATGGATGACGTGGTTGTCCCTTTAAAAGGAACGTGACGAGTTAGCTCCTAGTAGTTGTAGTAATTGCTGTAACCAGTCAAGAGCAACAAGTAAGAGAACGTTGTGAGTATTGTACCCAGGTCATCAATAGAGGAAATAAAAAGAGAAGCAACCAAACAAAGAGTGTTGGAGTGATCAGCTAATTTCCCCAAAGGTCGCTTCAACAAGCTGGTGGAGTTCCGGTTTCGGTGCCCGACGGCCTGGATTTTGTGTTGAAAATCCGATCAGTGGATGACTGGACGTGGCTATGGCTAATGTTTTAACCGGACCATTCCGGTTATCAAATGCTCGGCCGTGGATGTTGTAGGTAACATCATCATCATATGCAGACGGTGGATTAAACGCCAACAGCAACGTTTACAGGCGCTGTCAAAAAGGGAGCTAACACAAAAACTAAACAGAACTGAACATTGAGGGTTAAGTCCCAAGAAATAGAAGCCGACACGTGCGTGTCTTTCTTTTACGGAGTTACTTCCAGAACTAAAAGAGGCAGGACAAGCTGAGTCAAGCCAAGTCAGGCCAGCATAAACCAAGTCAAGCCAGGACAAGCCAGGAAATCAACCCGCTAGATGGAACGTAAGACTTACTGATGCTGCGTACTCATTATTTCCTTTTTCGTAACCTTTTCTAGCACCCTATGTTAGTTTTAAATAATATATTTGTTAGTACTTACGTACTTGTGCTACTGTTCGTTGTGGTGATTCAATTCTGTTATCTTTAAGTTAAAAGTTTGCACCGACATTTAATTGGGATTGATAGGAATAGTGGTCGTTGCAATTTATGCCACCTAAGCCTAAAGTCTCTAAAAAGATCGTTACGCGTTCTCAAACACATCAGGCACAGCTGATTGAAACACACAAAGAAAGTAATATTTGTGTTTGTCCTGCATCCAGTGTCATGAATGTTGACCAAAAAGAAGAATTTAAAGCCTTGTTTGCCACTTTTCTGACGACAATAAAAGGCGATCTAGAAAAAGAAGCGGAAACGACACGCACAAAATTAGATTCTCTACAAAATAAAATTGACCAAAAAGCAAGTACTCATGGCTTGAAGCCAGAAATTTTTGATGGAAATCCTGTAGCGGACGCGTCAGTATGGTTGGACAATTTTCGTCGCATAGCCAAATTAAATAATTGGTCGGAGGAGTTACAACTTAATGCTTTTCCACTCTATTTGCGGGGCATTGCGCACGCCTGGTTTCTCACATTAGCTGAGGAAACTATGGGCACTTTAACTGCTCTTTTTGATGCGTTTCGCGCACGTTTTGCCTCTGGCCCGCAGGATTGGATTTTAAGCCAACAGTTAAGTGCGCGTAAACACGCTCCAAACGAGCCCATCGATTATTACATTACTGATATTACGCGGCTATGCAAACGATTAGAATTGTCTGACGTAGAAACAGTGAGATATTTTATCGAAGGATTACAGGGCGACCTTCAAGCCTATGTGTCACTAGGCAGGCCAAAGACGTTTCAGGAGGCCGAGTCCCTAGCGCGTATGAAGGACTTAGTTAATCGCCGCCAGGGTGCTACAGATACTCAATCCGTGTTAACGAAAATGCAAACCATGTTTACTAAATTCCTGGAGCAATCTTCTAGTAACAGTAAGGTGATAGCTGCCGCGGCACCAGCTCCAAATACATCAGATGCTGATAAGAAATTAGAAGACTTGTCCAATCAGGTTAAACAAATTTTAAAGCAACAGCAGCGGCACACTCAGCAAATGCACGCTAGTTATGCGGTTGCTGCTTATGATCAGGCTCCGGGGACATCACGCCCTTTCGAACCCCGCAGTTGGCAGGGACAGCAAAATAGCCAGGTTGACCAGTTACAACGGCAGGTCAACCGCTTAGAGACTGAATTGATACGGTATCAGAATCCGCGCCATTCCGCCAATCACTCATATGACCGATCTTACAGAGGGTGGAATGATGAATGTAGTAATGAATTCCGTAGTCCCCCCCTTCAACACTCGACGCTCTATTCTAGCCATAGACGCCCCACCAAATTCCAACCAGGGAAACGCCTAAGGACTCTTGTTGGTACCCCAAGAGTCCGTTTTGGCAGAACAAAATTATGTAAATATTATAGACAAAGTTTTCGAAGAGCAACTAGAGACAACAATCACGTCAGTTGTAAGCCCAGAAAATGTTTTACTACTATAGATAGCAGATTCTCTTCACGACATTCGGTTGCTCGACATAACGTTTCTACTTGTAAAACAGGTGTAAATAGTATTGATGATATTCGCACAGAATCGCCAATTGTAAATAGTCACAATCGCCCTGATGATAGTTTTTCGGACTCGCCTATTTCGGATATCGTGGTAATCCCAGGACCACCATATCCTACTAAAAATAGCGTGTCTGAAACACAGTCTAGGGAATCTTTATGTCCGCTTTCTTCGGCGACGAAAAATAGTAATCACGATGTAACTTTTGATAATACATGTCGAGAAAATACAGTTACCAAATTGAACTAGAGTTCTCAACATACGAGATGCAATAAAAGAAAGGTTAACAGAAATACAAATGTGAAAACGCGCAAATATCGTTTATCAGAAATTGAAAATAAAATGGAGACTGGTAACGTCCATATTAATATTACCGAGAGAATACCGCAAAATGAGACAGTTTTCTCACTCAGCGATGACGCCGCACTAGGCGTTAACAAAATGTCAATTTGTCCCGGTGGAGACATTAACGCTGGCGTTACTGTGACCATTGATGAACATAATAGTACCTACGTAGATGACCTAAAAAGGACACAATTACACCTCAAAGGTGTTATCACCACAAACAGTGATGAAACCATAGGAAAACGAAAACGCATTGAAGAAGTTATCAATACAAGAAATCATAATATATCGTCAGTCAAATTAAAACCAGTTTTAAAACAGAAAAGAAGTTACCCGATTTTACGAGAAGAGATTAACGAGAAAATATTTCACACAGAAATGGAAGACGCTCAAAAGCAAAATGAACAAAGCATTGTGAGTAAACAACCCTTGTACAACCCTGATCAAGTTGTACAACAGGTTTTACCAAATTCTGACTTACGCAGTCAGACCACTTCAGGTATTTTCAGGACTAGGAATTTAGATTCGGAAGCCATACGCAATGTGCACACAAAGAAAAGCGAAACTCTTTCGTATTCACGGGAAGTTACCACTGACTCTCGTCTCTTTGTCTTGCCCGGCCAAGCAAGCCAAGAGGACTTAATTCACGACAACGCATGTGAAACAGAGCAAATTGCCAGTTCCAAACATGATGCAACAAGCACCACATTTGAGTCAGCTAAAGATTTTCCTAAATTGCCAACTTACGAAGAAGCAGTAACCTTTCCTAGTTTAACAGAATATCTGACCAATAATCCTATGACGGAAGAAATAAGGAAAATTTTGAATTTCGCAAGGCACAGCCCTCCAGAGGAAGCAATTACTACTGTTTGTAAGGCCAATACACCTCCCTACACATTCTTCATGCCAAAACAACGTAAACCACCCGATAAATCAGAAATTCCGTCTTGTATTACTAGAATGAGCCATTGACGCGCATTGGTTCTTTATAACAACCAATCATTCACGAACACAAAGAAACATAAGCTAAACCAAAAATAAAAGAAAACAAACAAACAAACAACAAACAATTTTGTTAAATATTTCATTAAGTTACTTAACGGGGTTTGACACGAATATTGCTAACTTTTTGTCTGTTGACTCAGCAGTAAGAAACTCAACTAGGTTTCATCTTCTGTTTACACTTAATATTACAATTAAAATTTTATGTGAGCATTTTTGAACACTGTTATTCCTATCAACCCTTCGCTTATACGATTTTCTTTTAACGCCGTATGTCCACATAAATTTTACTTGAAGGTTATACATTATTCAACTATAGTTTTGGGTTCGTGCAGATATATATATGCCTCCATTTTTCTTGTTATGGTATTGTCATGTTATCTTGCTTGCATTCTGTTAACTCACTGTGAGCTAGGGACTAGCTCAATCTAAGTGGGGAGAATATGTAAAACAATAAAAATGCAAGCAAGATATAAATTCCCAACCATATTCATTAGTTGTGATAATGGGTAAAAAATTAATGGTAATGTTTTGAGAAATAGGTGTTGGGTCATTCGAAATGTAATATTGGAATATTTTAGGTGTTTAAAAAAATGTTGCCTTTTCTTACCGTTGTTGATGTGTACGCAGGTGCTGCGTTTCCTAGGAACTACTTCTTCAGTGAAATGTGTAAATTACTTGACCGTTGTTAAACTGGAAATGGTGCCATGTAATCTAACTATTTTGAAAATGTAGTGTCTACTTCAATAATTTGTAGTCGATTCTTGGTAGGATACCTTGGTACATTCATGTTCTGCGAGCACCGTTGCTGCACTGCATGTTTTCGGTTTAGCTGCGTTGTCCAGCAACTCGTTTGTTTACTTGCGGGTGTCGATCGAGAAAATGAAGTAAAAATTGAAATCTGGATTTTGGAAGCGCTCTTTTTGGAATTAGTCGCGTTAGACTCCTTAACTTATTTTCAGTCTCCCGTCCAATTTTTCAGTCAAACCTTGCCCTTTTTACTGGCCTTTTCAAGGAGTTTGATAACGATGTTTAAATTAATTTATTCCTAATTCACACTTCTACCCAAATAAAGAAAAGATTCTTAACAATAGCAGCGGCACCTCATTAAAGGATGTTTGTACCAAGAGCACGTCCAGTTAATGAGATGGATAGTTTTAACTGGAAATCCCGCCCACGAAGCTGGGAGTTTGCAAACCTATTTCTTGTAATACTTATGGTGTATGAAATATTTAACAACAACTTTTATCTTTTAACTTAGTGCTATCCTAAACTTTTAATCGGTAAGAACGAAGATTGTAACTTTTATATTGCTCACGTTACCTTATTTAGGTCAGCCACTTAAGAATAGTCGGTTAAAATCAAGGTAGAAAACGTTTTAGTCAACCTCCATAACCTCGAAGGAAAATATGCTAAGTAGCTTGGTGCGCAGTCGCAATAGAACCTTATTTGAACTGCGCATGACATTACGTTAGCCTAATTGACAGATTGACATTGATTTGATGGATGACGTGGTTGTCCCTTTAAAAGGAACGTGACGAGTTAGCTCCTAGTAGTTGTAGTAATTGCTGTAACCAGTCAAGAGCAACAAGTAAGAGAACGTTGTGAGTATTGTACCCAGGTCATCAATAGAGGAAATAAAAAGAGAAGCAACCAAACAAAGAGTGTTGGAGTGATCAGCTAATTTCCCCAAAGGTCGCTTCAACAAGCTGGTGGAGTTCCGGTTTCGGTGCCCGACGGCCTGGATTTTGTGTTGAAAATCCGATCAGTGGATGACTGGACGTGGCTATGGCTAATGTTTTAACCGGACCATTCCGGTTATCAAATGCTCGGCCGTGGATGTTGTAGGTAACATCATCATCATATGCAGACGGTGGATTAAACGCCAACAGCAACGTTTACAGGCGCTGTCAAAAAGGGAGCTAACACAAAAACTAAACAGAACTGAACATTGAGGGTTAAGTCCCAAGAAATAGAAGCCGACACGTGCGTGTCTTTCTTTTACGGAGTTACTTCCAGAACTAAAAGAGGCAGGACAAGCTGAGTCAAGCCAAGTCAGGCCAGCATAAACCAAGTCAAGCCAGGACAAGCCAGGAAATCAACCCGCTAGATGGAACGTAAGACTTACTGATGCTGCGTACTCATTATTTCCTTTTTCGTAACCTTTTCTAGCACCCTATGTTAGTTTTAAATAATATATTTGTTAGTACTTACGTACTTGTGCTACTGTTCGTTGTGGTGATTCAATTCTGTTATCTTTAAGTTAAAAGTTTGCACCGACATTTAATTGGGATTGATAGGAATAGTGGTCGTTGCAATTTATGCCACCTAAGCCTAAAGCCTCTAAAAAGATCGTTACGCGTTCTCAAACACATCAGGCACAGCTGATTGAAACACACAAAGAAAGTAATATTTGTGTTTGTCCTGCATCCAGTGTCATGAATGTTGACCAAAAAGAAGAATTTAAAGCCTTGTTTGCCACTTTTCTGACGACAATAAAAGGCGATCTAGAAAAAGAAGCGGAAACGACACGCACAAAATTAGATTCTCTACAAAATAAAATTGACCAAAAAGCAAGTACTCATGGCTTGAAGCCAGAAATTTTTGATGGAAATCCTGTAGCGGACGCGTCAGTATGGTTGGACAATTTTCGTCGCATAGCCAAATTAAATAATTGGTCGGAGGAGTTACAACTTAATGCTTTTCCACTCTATTTGCGGGGCATTGCGCACGCCTGGTTTCTCACATTAGCTGAGGAAACTATGGGCACTTTAACTGCTCTTTTTGATGCGTTTCGCGCACGTTTTGCCTCTGGCCCGCAGGATTGGATTTTAAGCCAACAGTTAAGTGCGCGTAAACACGCTCCAAACGAGCCCATCGATTATTACATTACTGATATTACGCGGCTATGCAAACGATTAGAATTGTCTGACGTAGAAACAGTGAGATATTTTATCGAAGGATTACAGGGCGACCTTCAAGCCTATGTGTCACTAGGCAGGCCAAAGACGTTTCAGGAGGCCGAGTCCCTAGCGCGTATGAAGGACTTAGTTAATCGCCGCCAGGGTGCTACAGATACTCAATCCGTGTTAACGAAAATGCAAACCATGTTTACTAAATTCCTGGAGCAATCTTCTAGTAACAGTAAGGTGATAGCTGCCGCGGCACCAGCTCCAAATACATCAGATGCTGATAAGAAATTAGAAGACTTGTCCAATCAGGTTAAACAAATTTTAAAGCAACAGCAGCGGCACACTCAGCAAATGCACGCTAGTTATGCGGTTGCTGCTTATGATCAGGCTCCGGGGACATCACGCCCTTTCGAACCCCGCAGTTGGCAGGGACAGCAAAATAGCCAGGTTGACCAGTTACAACGGCAGGTCAACCGCTTAGAGACTGAATTGATACGGTATCAGAATCCGCGCCATTCCGCCAATCACTCATATGACCGATCTTACAGAGGGTGGAATGATGAATGTAGTAATGAATTCCGTAGTCCCCCCCTTCAACACTCGACGCTCTATTCTAGCCATAGACGCCCCACCAAATTCCAACCAGGGAAACGCCTAAGGACTCTTGTTGGTACCCCAAGAGTCCGTTTTGGCAGAACAAAATTATGTAAATATTATAGACAAAGTTTTCGAAGAGCAACTAGAGACAACAATCACGTCAGTTGTAAGCCCAGAAAATGTTTTACTACTATAGATAGCAGATTCTCTTCACGACATTCGGTTGCTCGACATAACGTTTCTACTTGTAAAACAGGTGTAAATAGTATTGATGATATTCGCACAGAATCGCCAATTGTAAATAGTCACAATCGCCCTGATGATAGTTTTTCGGACTCGCCTATTTCGGATATCGTGGTAATCCCAGGACCACCATATCCTACTAAAAATAGCGTGTCTGAAACACAGTCTAGGGAATCTTTATGTCCGCTTTCTTCGGCGACGAAAAATAGTAATCACGATGTAACTTTTGATAATACATGTCGAGAAAATACAGTTACCAAATTGAACTAGAGTTCTCAACATACGAGATGCAATAAAAGAAAGGTTAACAGAAATACAAATGTGAAAACGCGCAAATATCGTTTATCAGAAATTGAAAATAAAATGGAGACTGGTAACGTCCATATTAATATTACCGAGAGAATACCGCAAAATGAGACAGTTTTCTCACTCAGCGATGACGCCGCACTAGGCGTTAACAAAATGTCAATTTGTCCCGGTGGAGACATTAACGCTGGCGTTACTGTGACCATTGATGAACATAATAGTACCTACGTAGATGACCTAAAAAGGACACAATTACACCTCAAAGGTGTTATCACCACAAACAGTGATGAAACCATAGGAAAACGAAAACGCATTGAAGAAGTTATCAATACAAGAAATCATAATATATCGTCAGTCAAATTAAAACCAGTTTTAAAACAGAAAAGAAGTTACCCGATTTTACGAGAAGAGATTAACGAGAAAATATTTCACACAGAAATGGAAGACGCTCAAAAGCAAAATGAACAAAGCATTGTGAGTAAACAACCCTTGTACAACCCTGATCAAGTTGTACAACAGGTTTTACCAAATTCTGACTTACGCAGTCAGACCACTTCAGGTATTTTCAGGACTAGGAATTTAGATTCGGAAGCCATACGCAATGTGCACACAAAGAAAAGCGAAACTCTTTCGTATTCACGGGAAGTTACCACTGACTCTCGTCTCTTTGTCTTGCCCGGCCAAGCAAGCCAAGAGGACTTAATTCACGACAACGCATGTGAAACAGAGCAAATTGCCAGTTCCAAACATGATGCAACAAGCACCACATTTGAGTCAGCTAAAGATTTTCCTAAATTGCCAACTTACGAAGAAGCAGTAACCTTTCCTAGTTTAACAGAATATCTGACCAATAATCCTATGACGGAAGAAATAAGGAAAATTTTGAATTTCGCAAGGCACAGCCCTCCAGAGGAAGCAATTACTACTGTTTGTAAGGCCAATACACCTCCCTACACATTCTTCATGCCAAAACAACGTAAACCACCCGATAAATCAGAAATTCCGTCTTGTATTACTAGAATGAGCCATTGACGCGCATTGGTTCTTTATAACAACCAATCATTCACGAACACAAAGAAACATAAGCTAAACCAAAAATAAAAGAAAACAAACAAACAAACAACAAACAATTTTGTTAAATATTTCATTAAGTTACTTAACGGGGTTTGACACGAATATTGCTAACTTTTTGTCTGTTGACTCAGCAGTAAGAAACTCAACTAGGTTTCATCTTCTGTTTACACTTAATATTACAATTAAAATTTTATGTGAGCATTTTTGAACACTGTTATTCCTATCAACCCTTCGCTTATACGATTTTCTTTTAACGCCGTATGTCCACATAAATTTTACTTGAAGGTTATACATTATTCAACTATAGTTTTGGGTTCGTGCAGATATATATATGCCTCCATTTTTCTTGTTATGGTATTGTCATGTTATCTTGCTTGCATTCTGTTAACTCACTGTGAGCTAGGGACTAGCTCAATCTAAGTGGGGAGAATATGTAAAACAATAAAAATGCAAGCAAGATATAAATTCCCAACCATATTCATTAGTTGTGATAATGGGTAAAAAATTAATGGTAATGTTTTGAGAAATAGGTGTTGGGTCATTCGAAATGTAATATTGGAATATTTTAGGTGTTTAAAAAAATGTTGCCTTTTCTTACCGTTGTTGATGTGTACGCAGGTGCTGCGTTTCCTAGGAACTACTTCTTCAGTGAAATGTGTAAATTACTTGACCGTTGTTAAACTGGAAATGGTGCCATGTAATCTAACTATTTTGAAAATGTAGTGTCTACTTCAATAATTTGTAGTCGATTCTTGGTAGGATACCTTGGTACATTCATGTTCTGCGAGCACCGTTGCTGCACTGCATGTTTTCGGTTTAGCTGCGTTGTCCAGCAACTCGTTTGTTTACTTGCGGGTGTCGATCGAGAAAATGAAGTAAAAATTGAAATCTGGATTTTGGAAGCGCTCTTTTTGGAATTAGTCGCGTTAGACTCCTTAACTTATTTTCAGTCTCCCGTCCAATTTTTCAGTCAAACCTTGCCCTTTTTACTGGCCTTTTCAAGGAGTTTGATAACGATGTTTAAATTAATTTATTCCTAATTCACACTTCTACCCAAATAAAGAAAAGATTCTTAACAATAGCAGCGGCACCTCATTAAAGGATGTTTGTACCAAGAGCACGTCCAGTTAATGAGATGGATAGTTTTAACTGGAAATCCCGCCCACGAAGCTGGGAGTT
Source organism: Orbicella faveolata (assembly GCF_042242905.1). NCBI lineage: Eukaryota > Metazoa > Cnidaria > Anthozoa > Scleractinia > Merulinidae > Orbicella > Orbicella faveolata. The sequence continues at coordinate 29,734,620 of NW_028301576.1, forward strand.
TGCAAACCTATTTCTTGTAATACTTATGGTGTATGAAATATTTAACAACAACTTTTATCTTTTAACTTAGTGCTATCCTAAACTTTTAATCGGTAAGAACGAAGATTGTAACTTTTATATTGCTCACGTTACCTTATTTAGGTCAGCCACTTAAGAATAGTCGGTTAAAATCAAGGTAGAAAACGTTTTAGTCAACCTCCATAACCTCGAAGGAAAATATGCTAAGTAGCTTGGTGCGCAGTCGCAATAGAACCTTATTTGAACTGCGCATGACATTACGTTAGCCTAATTGACAGATTGACATTGATTTGATGGATGACGTGGTTGTCCCTTTAAAAGGAACGTGACGAGTTAGCTCCTAGTAGTTGTAGTAATTGCTGTAACCAGTCAAGAGCAACAAGTAAGAGAACGTTGTGAGTATTGTACCCAGGTCATCAATAGAGGAAATAAAAAGAGAAGCAACCAAACAAAGAGTGTTGGAGTGATCAGCTAATTTCCCCAAAGGTCGCTTCAACAAGCTGGTGGAGTTCCGGTTTCGGTGCCCGACGGCCTGGATTTTGTGTTGAAAATCCGATCAGTGGATGACTGGACGTGGCTATGGCTAATGTTTTAACCGGACCATTCCGGTTATCAAATGCTCGGCCGTGGATGTTGTAGGTAACATCATCATCATATGCAGACGGTGGATTAAACGCCAACAGCAACGTTTACAGGCGCTGTCAAAAAGGGAGCTAACACAAAAACTAAACAGAACTGAACATTGAGGGTTAAGTCCCAAGAAATAGAAGCCGACACGTGCGTGTCTTTCTTTTACGGAGTTACTTCCAGAACTAAAAGAGGCAGGACAAGCTGAGTCAAGCCAAGTCAGGCCAGCATAAACCAAGTCAAGCCAGGACAAGCCAGGAAATCAACCCGCTAGATGGAACGTAAGACTTACTGATGCTGCGTACTCATTATTTCCTTTTTCGTAACCTTTTCTAGCACCCTATGTTAGTTTTAAATAATATATTTGTTAGTACTTACGTACTTGTGCTACTGTTCGTTGTGGTGATTCAATTCTGTTATCTTTAAGTTAAAAGTTTGCACCGACATTTAATTGGGATTGATAGGAATAGTGGTCGTTGCAATTTATGCCACCTAAGCCTAAAGCCTCTAAAAAGATCGTTACGCGTTCTCAAACACATCAGGCACAGCTGATTGAAACACACAAAGAAAGTAATATTTGTGTTTGTCCTGCATCCAGTGTCATGAATGTTGACCAAAAAGAAGAATTTAAAGCCTTGTTTGCCACTTTTCTGACGACAATAAAAGGCGATCTAGAAAAAGAAGCGGAAACGACACGCACAAAATTAGATTCTCTACAAAATAAAATTGACCAAAAAGCAAGTACTCATGGCTTGAAGCCAGAAATTTTTGATGGAAATCCTGTAGCGGACGCGTCAGTATGGTTGGACAATTTTCGTCGCATAGCCAAATTAAATAATTGGTCGGAGGAGTTACAACTTAATGCTTTTCCACTCTATTTGCGGGGCATTGCGCACGCCTGGTTTCTCACATTAGCTGAGGAAACTATGGGCACTTTAACTGCTCTTTTTGATGCGTTTCGCGCACGTTTTGCCTCTGGCCCGCAGGATTGGATTTTAAGCCAACAGTTAAGTGCGCGTAAACACGCTCCAAACGAGCCCATCGATTATTACATTACTGATATTACGCGGCTATGCAAACGATTAGAATTGTCTGACGTAGAAACAGTGAGATATTTTATCGAAGGATTACAGGGCGACCTTCAAGCCTATGTGTCACTAGGCAGGCCAAAGACGTTTCAGGAGGCCGAGTCCCTAGCGCGTATGAAGGACTTAGTTAATCGCCGCCAGGGTGCTACAGATACTCAATCCGTGTTAACGAAAATGCAAACCATGTTTACTAAATTCCTGGAGCAATCTTCTAGTAACAGTAAGGTGATAGCTGCCGCGGCACCAGCTCCAAATACATCAGATGCTGATAAGAAATTAGAAGACTTGTCCAATCAGGTTAAACAAATTTTAAAGCAACAGCAGCGGCACACTCAGCAAATGCACGCTAGTTATGCGGTTGCTGCTTATGATCAGGCTCCGGGGACATCACGCCCTTTCGAACCCCGCAGTTGGCAGGGACAGCAAAATAGCCAGGTTGACCAGTTACAACGGCAGGTCAACCGCTTAGAGACTGAATTGATACGGTATCAGAATCCGCGCCATTCCGCCAATCACTCATATGACCGATCTTACAGAGGGTGGAATGATGAATGTAGTAATGAATTCCGTAGTCCCCCCCTTCAACACTCGACGCTCTATTCTAGCCATAGACGCCCCACCAAATTCCAACCAGGGAAACGCCTAAGGACTCTTGTTGGTACCCCAAGAGTCCGTTTTGGCAGAACAAAATTATGTAAATATTATAGACAAAGTTTTCGAAGAGCAACTAGAGACAACAATCACGTCAGTTGTAAGCCCAGAAAATGTTTTACTACTATAGATAGCAGATTCTCTTCACGACATTCGGTTGCTCGACATAACGTTTCTACTTGTAAAACAGGTGTAAATAGTATTGATGATATTCGCACAGAATCGCCAATTGTAAATAGTCACAATCGCCCTGATGATAGTTTTTCGGACTCGCCTATTTCGGATATCGTGGTAATCCCAGGACCACCATATCCTACTAAAAATAGCGTGTCTGAAACACAGTCTAGGGAATCTTTATGTCCGCTTTCTTCGGCGACGAAAAATAGTAATCACGATGTAACTTTTGATAATACATGTCGAGAAAATACAGTTACCAAATTGAACTAGAGTTCTCAACATACGAGATGCAATAAAAGAAAGGTTAACAGAAATACAAATGTGAAAACGCGCAAATATCGTTTATCAGAAATTGAAAATAAAATGGAGACTGGTAACGTCCATATTAATATTACCGAGAGAATACCGCAAAATGAGACAGTTTTCTCACTCAGCGATGACGCCGCACTAGGCGTTAACAAAATGTCAATTTGTCCCGGTGGAGACATTAACGCTGGCGTTACTGTGACCATTGATGAACATAATAGTACCTACGTAGATGACCTAAAAAGGACACAATTACACCTCAAAGGTGTTATCACCACAAACAGTGATGAAACCATAGGAAAACGAAAACGCATTGAAGAAGTTATCAATACAAGAAATCATAATATATCGTCAGTCAAATTAAAACCAGTTTTAAAACAGAAAAGAAGTTACCCGATTTTACGAGAAGAGATTAACGAGAAAATATTTCACACAGAAATGGAAGACGCTCAAAAGCAAAATGAACAAAGCATTGTGAGTAAACAACCCTTGTACAACCCTGATCAAGTTGTACAACAGGTTTTACCAAATTCTGACTTACGCAGTCAGACCACTTCAGGTATTTTCAGGACTAGGAATTTAGATTCGGAAGCCATACGCAATGTGCACACAAAGAAAAGCGAAACTCTTTCGTATTCACGGGAAGTTACCACTGACTCTCGTCTCTTTGTCTTGCCCGGCCAAGCAAGCCAAGAGGACTTAATTCACGACAACGCATGTGAAACAGAGCAAATTGCCAGTTCCAAACATGATGCAACAAGCACCACATTTGAGTCAGCTAAAGATTTTCCTAAATTGCCAACTTACGAAGAAGCAGTAACCTTTCCTAGTTTAACAGAATATCTGACCAATAATCCTATGACGGAAGAAATAAGGAAAATTTTGAATTTCGCAAGGCACAGCCCTCCAGAGGAAGCAATTACTACTGTTTGTAAGGCCAATACACCTCCCTACACATTCTTCATGCCAAAACAACGTAAACCACCCGATAAATCAGAAATTCCGTCTTGTATTACTAGAATGAGCCATTGACGCGCATTGGTTCTTTATAACAACCAATCATTCACGAACACAAAGAAACATAAGCTAAACCAAAAATAAAAGAAAACAAACAAACAAACAACAAACAATTTTGTTAAATATTTCATTAAGTTACTTAACGGGGTTTGACACGAATATTGCTAACTTTTTGTCTGTTGACTCAGCAGTAAGAAACTCAACTAGGTTTCATCTTCTGTTTACACTTAATATTACAATTAAAATTTTATGTGAGCATTTTTGAACACTGTTATTCCTATCAACCCTTCGCTTATACGATTTTCTTTTAACGCCGTATGTCCACATAAATTTTACTTGAAGGTTATACATTATTCAACTATAGTTTTGGGTTCGTGCAGATATATATATGCCTCCATTTTTCTTGTTATGGTATTGTCATGTTATCTTGCTTGCATTCTGTTAACTCACTGTGAGCTAGGGACTAGCTCAATCTAAGTGGGGAGAATATGTAAAACAATAAAAATGCAAGCAAGATATAAATTCCCAACCATATTCATTAGTTGTGATAATGGGTAAAAAATTAATGGTAATGTTTTGAGAAATAGGTGTTGGGTCATTCGAAATGTAATATTGGAATATTTTAGGTGTTTAAAAAAATGTTGCCTTTTCTTACCGTTGTTGATGTGTACGCAGGTGCTGCGTTTCCTAGGAACTACTTCTTCAGTGAAATGTGTAAATTACTTGACCGTTGTTAAACTGGAAATGGTGCCATGTAATCTAACTATTTTGAAAATGTAGTGTCTACTTCAATAATTTGTAGTCGATTCTTGGTAGGATACCTTGGTACATTCATGTTCTGCGAGCACCGTTGCTGCACTGCATGTTTTCGGTTTAGCTGCGTTGTCCAGCAACTCGTTTGTTTACTTGCGGGTGTCGATCGAGAAAATGAAGTAAAAATTGAAATCTGGATTTTGGAAGCGCTCTTTTTGGAATTAGTCGCGTTAGACTCCTTAACTTATTTTCAGTCTCCCGTCCAATTTTTCAGTCAAACCTTGCCCTTTTTACTGGCCTTTTCAAGGAGTTTGATAACGATGTTTAAATTAATTTATTCCTAATTCACACTTCTACCCAAATAAAGAAAAGATTCTTAACAATAGCAGCGGCACCTCATTAAAGGATGTTTGTACCAAGAGCACGTCCAGTTAATGAGATGGATAGTTTTAACTGGAAATCCCGCCCACGAAGCTGGGAGTTTGCAAACCTATTTCTTGTAATACTTATGGTGTATGAAATATTTAACAACAACTTTTATCTTTTAACTTAGTGCTATCCTAAACTTTTAATCGGTAAGAACGAAGATTGTAACTTTTATATTGCTCACGTTACCTTATTTAGGTCAGCCACTTAAGAATAGTCGGTTAAAATCAAGGTAGAAAACGTTTTAGTCAACCTCCATAACCTCGAAGGAAAATATGCTAAGTAGCTTGGTGCGCAGTCGCAATAGAACCTTATTTGAACTGCGCATGACATTACGTTAGCCTAATTGACAGATTGACATTGATTTGATGGATGACGTGGTTGTCCCTTTAAAAGGAACGTGACGAGTTAGCTCCTAGTAGTTGTAGTAATTGCTGTAACCAGTCAAGAGCAACAAGTAAGAGAACGTTGTGAGTATTGTACCCAGGTCATCAATAGAGGAAATAAAAAGAGAAGCAACCAAACAAAGAGTGTTGGAGTGATCAGCTAATTTCCCCAAAGGTCGCTTCAACAATCGTTTCAGGCAGAAAATGGTGACCAAACCCTTTTGGAGGTGACTGGGGGCTTCAACGATGTGGCAGGCATGGGAAGAGTCACTACAAACGATGTCAACCCCAGTGCAGAAACATTACCAGCAAAGATTAGCATTCCTCCTGGAGCAGCTGACATTATTTCAATCCCTTTCAGTGCTGTCACCGGCATGTGGCAGAAGGCAGGGCATTTATTAGCTACTCCTGGATCCATTGGAAAACCCATTGGCACATATTTCAGTGACAGCAACGCCCATCTCGTTGCTAGCGAGAGCAAGCCATCCCAGCCCCACTTTGTTTATGTGCATGACACTGGGCGTGTGACATGCGAACAGTGTCCGTCCTTCAACGACTGGAAACTGTGCAAGCACACCATAGCAGCCGCTGAAAAGATGGGAAGGTTACAGAAAGTTCTCCAATGGCGACGGTCTAACGGCACGCCAAATTAAGATAAAGCTGTCAGGCTTCATGGCCAAAAAGCGTCGGAAACAAGCCCAAATCATCTCAGCCGAAAGGTTCCCGTAAACCAAAAGAAGCTGTTACAGAAATTCATGATGTGGGCGAGTCAAGCGCAAGGGGTTCGGGTAACCAGTCGAGTACACAGTCGAGTCCCCCGCCATGGAGGGCACGAAGATACCCACTGGAGATCACGTTTTGGAAGGACACCCGTGCAAAGAAATGCGCTGGATTTCATAGTCTTTTTGAGGATCCTGCACATGGCTTAATTCTTCGTCACTGTGAAAAGGATTGGATAGCAGGATCATCAAAGTCCACGATCACCCCAGTTGCGCAACCACGTGCACATCACGTGGACTTGGACTGACTGCATTAAGGGCCGACATCCTGATTTTGGTTCAACATCATCTTGTATAAGCCTAGTGGTGTCATCCTCTTCTGTCGCAAAATTAACCGCTGACCAATTGCAGTATGTTGAATCTGTACTTGGAGTCATTGTGAAAAGTTAGACCCCACCATGACCAAGTTAGTCACTGCTCCTAGCCGCAGTGATATTGAGTCCATTTGTGCAGCGTTGTGTTTTATTTTTTGGTTTAGGCTAAAACAAAAGTGAAAAATAAAATTAGGGGACGTCCAAGTGAAATGGGTAGGGATGGTCGTCAGAAAATTAGGACCAATTAAGCCCTTAAAGGAGCTCAATCTAAGCGTGGCTTAAGCCCTGTTTGGCACCTAAAGAGACGGCTTGTAGATTTTAAAGCATTGTTTTAAATCTCCTTTTTTATTTCTCTGCATATAACCAAGAAATATAATTTGGGCAACACCATGGAGACCCAAATGCGTAATGTTTACCCACCCACCCCTTTAACCCGGCCCCAAAGGAGACGACGAGCATCCCCTGCCTATTTCAAATGGGAGTCACCTCCAGGGGAATTTGTGTTCATGTTATAGTGCTAGTCAGTCACAATAACTTCGATTTATGGGACAAGGATCTTACGAATTTTAGGATTTGAGGGTTTAGGATTTATCCGAAAGTGGATATTTTGTCCCTTCACCGTCGCAATGGACTACTGTTTAGATTACTTTTGTTGAACTTTTAACTGCGGGTAGAACGGTAAACTGTTCAAATTTTGAACGAAAAATGCAAAGAAGAGCCTTGGGGTGATACCGACGAGTAGTTGATGAGGTTAGAGTAGTAATTCTTATTCAAATTGAGTAATAGTTATACTGGTTATTCAGTTTTTTAATGCTTCTGTTGAAAGCGTATAAGCAGCAGCTCAAGTAAAAGTCAGTTCCTGCATGTTACTATCATATTGTAAACTCTTGTATTTCGGCACCGAAGTAACATGTAAATACCCCAGAGAACTGGAGAAAAACTGTTGCATGCCATATCATGACCACTTGTTGTGTATGAAACTCTGTTGCTATGTCAGCAATACTTCATATTGACAAAGTAAGAATGTGTTCACTAACAGTAGCCTTTCACATTGATGAGGGATAATGTCTAACTGCACATCACCTTACCACGTACTACCAGCTAAGTGCTATCTATTACTGTTTTAAATGTCCTCGGCTGATAAATTTACTGTTAGCATGTACAACGGACAAAACTTGGGCCTTAATTTGACTTCGGTAGGGTCGAATAAGAAGTCTTGATTAACTTAAACCCATTGGCACGAGCGTTTCAGTCTCTGATCAAGCTACATATTAGTTCTGAATATCGAAAAAACATGTCACGAATGACTTTCGATAGAAATTTGAGACCTATGTTTTTAACAGTTTTTACGTGAAGTGGGTTTCACATACACCTCTCCTTTGTAATACTCTGTAATCTGAACGAATGGTAATTGTCTGGCTGATGTTAAGAGGACATTACGAACCTAGTCGGTCGAAAACCAACCTCCTGGCCTAAACACTTTACGGAATAGGAAAACACAACTCAAATAAAATATTCATGAGAAATCCAGCGATCAAAAATACTGCACTCGACTTGAACACTAACTAAACTGAATCGAAGATAGCTTATTATAATATGGAACAATTTTTTCGCCCAAAATTATAATAACAGCTACAAACTATACTATAACAATTGCACAGATGGTAAAAATCAAACGACTACTTGCCTTGGAAAAAATATATCTGCAAAATACAATTCCTACAGCTTGTTCAATCCATCAACGTCCGCGAATAAACACTATTGCTCCACGTGATCAATTTCAACGAGTCCAGATCAGTGCTGAACTAAAGCAGTGACTATTGACGACTATTCGCCACTATTCGCCACTATTCGTACTATTCGCTATTCGCTATTCGGGTTTTCCAGACACCCCTCGTGGATCCACAGCTACTTTGACAATGTCATGACGAAATTCATGATCAACAACAGAACAGACGCATGAAAAACTGACATCAATTTGCTAAATTATTTAGTTTACATTCACACAAACTAAATACAGTCGAACCTCTGGTTGCGACCACTTCCCCTCTGCGACCAGTTTTCCAAAACACCAAAAGTTTCTAACTCAAATCACTATATTTGGAACCTCTTGTAAGCGACCACTTCTTGTAAGCCGCGACCACTTTTAGAGCATAGTTATTTTTAGAGCTAATAGTTTGAAATTTGTTTGTTGTTTTTATCCTCCCGTAGGCGACCACTTGATAGATAATAGAGCGGACATTGTAGTATAAGGTATAGTTCCGTTAGACTTATTAGGTAGTTTATCAGAAGCGAAACATAATATTCTGAATAAATACTTTGGAAAGCTTAAATATTTTTGTTGCTACTAAAAGTTGTTAAATGGATTTAGGTGGGCATTGGAGCAAGGTGTAAGTCTCTACAGTTACCATACACTAATGAGGTAAAATTTTGACCCGATATGGTCTTAACTCTCGTAAGCGACCACCTCCCGTGAGCGCTTACGAGGGGTTCTGGTGTATGCGGTTATTTACCTGTGTTCCTGTGTCTTTTTGATCCGCTTAGAAGGGATTTTGAATAGAAGCGAAGGCAGTTTACATTTCAAATATCACCTTGTCTGCCGCTTTGTAAATATGACGCTGCGATTACGTTTCGAGTTTTCATCATCGTCGTTTACTTCGTTATCGCCATTATCGTCATCAACTAATAAGGTTCATTATCATTATCGTCATTATCGTACATGATAGCTGAAGCTACCAGGATGACTTTTATACTTATCGTTCATTATCGTCATCAACGAACTAACAAATAAAGAAAGATCGGCGATAAACCTCAAGTAGTTTAAGACCCAAGTACCGAGGCTAGATCTAGACAACATCCTATATGGATGCAGTGGCTACCATCTTTGTAACTCATAATTTTAATTTCTCTTATCGGACTTTTATGTATATTATTTTTAGATAGTTTTAGTTAGGTGTCCCCCATTAGCAGTGGGGATTCTCCACTGCTAGATGCATTTGACACGTTGATAAAGTCATTATTATTATTATTATTATTATTATTATTATTATTATTCGAATAAGAAGCGATTTTTCTAAACATTTAACTATAAAAAATTGCGATAAAATATTTCTAAGCATATCGAGAAAGTTACAAATTTGTTAAAAAACGACGATGTTTCGACGTTGAGCTAACATCATTATCAAGTCAGAATGATAGTCGATAAAAAATGTATAAACAGTCAGTAAAACAATAGTTCAATGGATGTGTTAAAATGTTTAAAATTAAACAAAGAGTTTCGCACGGACGGAGTCAGTTTGCGTGTTCAAGCTTGGATTCCGTTCCTTTATGCAAAGCATCTCGTAGACGAGGCAATCAAATTTCCCTTGGCACTTTCGGAGAATTCGAAACTGGCTTTCGTTGAGGAGGCTTATGTCCCCGTGCGCTTCCAAAAGGTGTTTTCCAATCGCCGAGTTTTTATGTTCAGTAATGCGTTGGTGGAGGTGTCGGGCTGTGTAGCCGACAAAATCTGCATCGCACGGGTCACATGAAAATAAATAAACCACACATTGTTGATTTACGATCGGAGGCTTGATTTCTTTGGGCTTGAGATCTTGTTCCAGTTTCTTGCTATTAAATACTGGTTGTAGGGTAGTGCCAATCTTGTGGTTGAGATCGCGCATTTGCCTTCTAACCGCGTTAGCTGATGTTTGGTCCTTGAAGGGAAGACTAACTCGCAATCACAAGATTGGCACTACCCTACAACCAGTATTTATAAAATGTTTTTAAAACATTTCCAGTTGTTTCGAAAAATTACAATGCGACGTAAAAATAGAACAGAAATACTGGTAATCAATATACATTAAGGCGAGACTCAATACTCAAACGTAGTGCGAGGAGGCATTTTCTTAATCGCCCTTTTTTTTCATGTCTCACATTGTCGCTGGACAAAAGCTTTATTATTTTTTTTTAAGGATCCGGATTTTTGTTTTTCACTCTCATTGCCCACTTTGTAAGGATTAATACTTACTATGTGTCCCTCGACAAGGTGCTGTCAGAGCTTGAGGTCAGGCTCAGTGAAAATGACCAGGAAATACTCTGTGCTCTAGGAGGTATGTGTCACAGGGAGACGCCTGATAAAGAAACCTTCCCTCGGATCGATCAATTTTACAAATTCGACGGCGAGAGTCTGGAAATGTACGCGAGTTTTCGTCGTTAACGGGAGTTCCACTCACGACTGTTTCACAAATACTGCAGACAATGGACGAGAACGAACTTCACGACAGGATTAACGACCTTATAGTGAAACAAGAATTGCCGGCTACTGCTACCAATCTCATCATTAGCACTCCTAGAACTTCGTGTATTTACTTTTTACCTAAAATTCACAAACCTAACGACCCAGGTCGACCTATCGTCTCTGCCTGTAGTTGCCCTACCGAACTCATTTCCAGCTATTTAGACAAAATTATGGCACCTATCGTCAGATCTTTATCGTCATACGTTAAAGACAGTCAACACGCACTTCAAATGTTTCGAGATTTCAATTTCCTGGGCGAAGACAAACTTTTTTTCACCATGGATATTATATCTCTGTACACCGTCATCCCAAATGGCGAAGGTCTTCTAGCCCTCAAACATTTTTTTGATTTACGTACTGTTAAGGAATCAAGCTCGGAAACAGTACTCCGCCTGGCTGAATTAGTGTTAACACTCAACTGTTTTTCATTCGCGGACAATTATAAACAAATCAATGGCGTGGCCATGGGTGCCAAAACGGGACCCATTTACGCCAATCTTTTCGTGGGCTACATCGAACACCGATTTTTAACTCAATACAACGGCCCCAAACCTGAACTCTACCGTCGCTACATTGATGATTGTATCGACGCTACGTCTTCTACCAGAGAGGACCTCGATCAATTCGTAACTGCTCTCAATTCGTTTCATCCTGCTCTTAAACATACCTGGGAAATTTCCGATACTTCTCTAGCATTTCTGGATATCAAAGTTTATATCGAAGCGAACGGTTTATGCACCAGTGTGCACTACAAACCCACAGATTCTCATAGTTATTTCTCGTATTCATTTTCACATCTATCACATGTCAAGAATTCCATTCCTTATTCTCAGTTTCTTAGACTTCGTCGTCTTTGTAGTAATGACTCTGAATTTTTCCTTAAAACCAGAGGAAATGTGCGATTTCTTCGACAAACGTGGTTATCCTGCTTCTGTTGTTCAAGCGGGCCATCACCGCGCCCAACAACTTGATCGACAGTGAGCACTACAAACGTCACAGAAGGAAAATAATGATAAATTCCATTCACCTTCTCATTTCACCCTCACAACCACGCAGTAAAATCCATCATTCTAAAACACTTTAAATTACTTCAAAATGATCCCGATACTGGTAGAATCTTTTCGCAACCTCCATTAATTTCATTCAAACGCGATAAAAACATAGGCAACTTTTTAGTCAGAAGTGCATTCCAAACAAGTGATCAAATCCGGAACTTTCAAATGCGCACGCGCACCATGCAAAACATGTCCTTTCATTCGCAATATTAAGAAAATATCAGGACCCAAGCGATCCATCAAGATCACTGATCATTTCACCTGTGCCTCAGCCAATGTAATCTACTGCAAAACTTGCATTCTTTGCAAAAAGTTATACATCGGCGAAACAGGGAGACGACTAGGCGACCGATTCAGAGAACAACTTCGTGACGTAGATAAAGACGACAAAAACGCATCTAAACCGGTCACGAGGCACTTTAATCTCCCCAATCATTCTAAGCAACATATGGCAGTCTGCGGCCTTTCCCTACATCAAGGAAGCACGGAAAGCCGTAAGACTCTAGAACAAACATTTATTTTTCAAATCGGCACTCTTAATCCCCACGGTATCAACGAACGCTTTTCATTCAACTAATTTATTCTGTCGGTTTTCACGTTTCCATGCAACAACCAATAGCGTAGCTCCATCTTTCTGTATATAAACCACACACAACCTACAATTCCCCGATTCGCCCCGACGAAGGGCTAACGCTGGAAACGTCAGCTTTCGAATCTCCTTACGGTGACTAATTCACATCATCAAGCCAGTTGACATAGGCGGATTTAGGGGAGGGGCCGAGGGGGCCGCGGCCCCCCCTTTTTTTCTTGTATTTTCAGAACGTTTTTGTACGACCCCAACCCTTCTAACCGTCCTTCGAATGTTGTCATAATTATACAATCAGGTTTCAACTTTATTCAATTTCGGAGCTTTCCTTATTTAAAATATATTTTGTGTTAACGATTATAATATATAATCAAATATTCAAACAAACGTAACCCAAAAATTAAAATTCGCGCTAATTGTTAACGCCAAATTAACAGGCGTTTCTTTCGGTTTGAAATGACGAGGAACACTGGACTCGAATATTGTCACGCCGTGTCCCTTGCTGGACTGCTAAAGAGTGAAATATTTTTCTGAAGTTTTCGAAAAGCAAAGAATACACTGTTTACATTTCATCGTGAACCAGGTGACAACGTTACTTATTTGACCTAAGTTAAACGTAATCGGTTTTTGTTTTTAGATTTGTATCTGTCTGCTGGCGGGCAACGTTCGAGCCCTGCCTTGGAGAGTTTGTTTGGTGATCATCCGCCCCAGCAAAAAGGCAAATGAAGTAAAAATATCAAACTTTAGCTTATATTAAAGCACTCAATGTAATGATCTGTCGCAAAAGGTTTTGCGTAAATTGATTTATAATCCTAAGTTAATTTCTCGATAGAAAATTCTGACAGAAACGATTAGAATCATTACAGCAATAACAGTTTGCTGGTGATGTTTCAAACATGGATCAGTTGTTTCTACTTGAGCCAGATGAAAGCAAGTTCTGAAAGCTCTTCTGCTATGCCTCGAAACTATTGCTGAAGACAAAAGCAGAAAGAAATGGGATGGAAAGTCTAAGACGGAGGCACAGGGAATGTTTCATCAAATCAAGAACCCTGTGTTCATTGTTGCCTTCTACACTGCCAAGCACCTTTTTGGATTCACCGTAGGACTCAGCCGTTGGTTACAGGGTTCCACACTGGATGTTATCGAGGCATACAAACATGTTAACGTTCTGAAGGAACAGCTGAAAGGTATGCGCAAGAATGATAAAGCAGCATTTGCAAGTTCTGTGTATGAAAAGATTAAGAAGATGGCTAAGAAGGCAAACGTCAAGGTAAGCATTCCTCGAACTTGTGGCAGGCAGACATTAAGAAACAAAACCAATGCCGGGACACCAGTCGCCTATTTTCGACGGGCAATATTTCTTCCCTTCCTTGACAACTTGTTGGAGCAAATAAATACCCGCTTTAATGGACTATCAGAAGCGGCATTGCTTGGACGGCTACTGATACCTGCCAACTTACAGCAGCTTGACGAGTCTTCTCAAGATTAACTTATTCAGCCTTATTCCCCTGATCTGCCTTCCCCAAGCAGTGCGTCGCATGCAGGAGCTGGAGCTGTGGAAGTGCTTCTGGTATGCTATTCTGCGTTAATACTATACATGGGTTACCAAGTTTATAGTGAAACTGCGATAAGCTGAAAAAAACCGATTATACCTTGTCTTGAAATGTGTGTTAATTATTGCTTTTATTTTTAGGAATAACGCTACCGTAAAACCCACGACACTGCAAGAGACTTTGAAAGCCTGCAGCTCGAGCCTCTACCCCAACGTCCACACAATTCTGCGCCTCCTGTTGATCACCCCAGTCACAAGTGCAACTGTTGAACGTAGCTTTGTGAAGAATGTTTATCGCAGCACCATGGGAGGTGAACGTCTAAATGCACTGTTGCTACTCTTTATTCACAAAGGCATACCTTTAAATTATAACGCAGTCGTTGACGTGTGCGCCAACCGAAACCAGAGAAGGATGACATTTATCATTCTGAGTTTCGTAATGTGGTGAATATTCTTGTAGTGATGCCTGCTGCATCGTGTTATGCAGATCGCGGATCATTCAGTGCGTTGCGCCTATGTGCAAAGGCCTCTTGAAGGGTTAAGTTTGCGCCATGTAGAATTAGTAACGCAACGGATTCACGTATACAAAATATTATTAGGATAGTTTGTCTCCGTTGATGCCACGTCATGCATGAGAGAGCGTGCTTAGTGTTGTAAATAAGTTAGGGACTGGAGCTGGTTTGACCTGCGAGGTCTGAGTCGAGTCTCGTGATTGACACTTGAAAAACGTGGACAAGAAAGGAATCGAAGAGAACGGAAAGGAGTCTAGCGTGGACATTGATCTATCTCTGTATTACGGAAAATATCTATCGGAACACGGAATTAACTCTTAGAACAACATTGTCATATCTCGGAATCTATCAAAGGATCAAAATAAAGAGTATGGATCGATACAATACTTAGTATTAAAACGAACACAGATAGGACAGAGGGCCATTGCTTTAGCTTTGCCTGGATTTAACGATCTTGGACGTTCGGTGACCCCCTCTTTTCTTTCCAGAAACAGATTTTATTAACAATTATCTCATTGTCCAAAAAGGAAAAAAAAAAAATGAATGTGGGAAGTTAAAAAAAAAAAAGATTTTAAGATTTCTGTCCACGGGACATTGAATCCTGTCATATTGCGGCTGCAAGGCGCGTGAAACTATGGTCGCTAAATGCGAACTTGTTCTTTAAGGTACCTCACCAGTTGACTAAATTCACTTAATAGGTCCACTTAATATTTGGCAGAGAAAATTTCACTTCAAAGATCTAATTGCAATAGTTTTGGGCTTACAGACACTGTGGCCTTATTCGTGAACGAAGCTCGATTTTTTCAGCTGTAGGATGTTCTTCCAGGCTTGTTCTATCCAAAACGAAGTCGGTGAACCCATGTCTTTTTTTACATTTCTGACATAACTAACTCGTCATCTTACAATGGTAAAAGTCTCAGAAAAAAGTCAATGTTGGAAAATTTCTCTCTTAAACGAAGTCCATGACCCCGGGCGTTTTCCATTTACCAAAAAATTCCGTAAATCCCGGTTGGGATGTAAATGGAACACGACTTTTCGGTTCGTTCCATTGGAAATTTTCCGGAATAAACGGAATTCCTGAAAAGGTAGTCCCGTTTTCCCGGTGGAAACTTCCCAATGGAAAATTTGCGTTCCATTTACAGATTTCTCGTCTTTATCACCAGTTCCATGCCTTTCGCGGTCTTTTAAGCGGCCAGGCCTCCCTTCAGCTACCTCGTGTTTCAACAAAAATGGCAGCTGATCAGGGTCAGTTTTCCGGAAGCTTTTTGCAAACAAACTTTCAGGGCTACTACGAGTGCTCTGCCTACCACGTTCTAACGCCAGATCTAGAAAATTTACTGCAGCACGAATGTGCTGCATATAAAAGTGGTAAGTAGAAGTTCTTGCTTCTTCGAAGCGTTTTTTTGCCGGTGCACGTTTCCCGCGTAAAATGTTGCATGAACAACTCTGAAAAGTTCTTTTGTAATTCTTCGTTCACAGGTGAACGTCGAAGCCGCTGAAAAGATATCTACTGGATTATCTCCTGAATTAATCAACTCTCTTCCTCTATAGAGGCTTGTAACATTTCGCACAAAAACAACATCTGACGGGCCTCATTGGCCTCCATTTTGAATATTCGCAGGAGATTCAGAGAAGCGAGAGAGAGGGGCCTGTGAACGAATGGGACTTGTGACAAATGGAACGCACTTTTCCCAAACGGAAATTCCCAATAGAAATTTTCCGAATTTTTTTTGTAAATGGAAACGCCCCCCCGTTTCTTTTTTCATTTCTGAAACAAGTAATTTATTGTCTGTCCCCAGTCCCCAGAAGTTTGAAGAAAATCTATTCAGTAGAACATTTTCGCTCGAACCTAACATTTTACTCGGTGGGGTGCTGACATGTAGGACTTTCGCGCATTGTCGTCCTCATAGCCCTTGTCGCCTCTATTAGCCGGCTAAGAGAAGCGAGAATGGACTTTTGCGCCGAAGAACGCTCTCACAAGTCCCGCGGGGGCACTGGGTTACAGGGAACAACCACGACGTGTTACATGAAGCCGAAGTTAGCGAGGCATCGAACCGATTGTTCAACGTGTTGTCTAGATGTAAACTTAGCTGTTTTCCATCCTTCTGGGACGCAGGTAATTATTAAGCGTAAGAATTATTGTTTTTCCCTTTCCCAGTGCATTCACATTGCACAATGGGAGCTTCGGCATTCCGTTTTTTAGCAAGTTCGTCACCTTGAATCTACAAATATACGATAGAACATTCCTGACCGTGGAGATTACAGGAGCTCATTACTTGCTCTTATTCGTATTGTGATTGTTATTTTTCGGAAATTGAAGTCTTGCTGCAAATTTTAGATGTGTTGTCACGATGTATTTTATGGCTTAAAATATCTTACATATTGAGCCGGCTTTCTGATAGTTGTAGTCAACTGTGAGGATAGTCGAGGAGCTTCGCGCGAGGGATCGTGTTACATTTGCTCCAGTTCTCAATGAGTGTTCCTTTTTCTTGCGTATAATCTGCTTATATTTATTGTTTAAATGTTAGACTAGACAAGGAAACCTACATCGAGAATTTTCAGTTAGGTCGTATAAGCCTGTAAGGGTATAAATCATGTTCTTTACTCAATATTTGCGAAGAAGTAAACATGCCGCAAAATACAGTCTTCAGTTTGTACGGTTAAAGAAGAAAGATAAAGGAAAAATACTTTTTTGTTCTCAGTATTTTCGTATACGCAAACACGCTGCAAAATAGTCTTCAGTTTACAGAGGGGAAGGTCAAATTTTGATTTGTGCAAATTTTATAGATAACAAGCTTGAGATATAATAAAAGAGATGATTTGCTGATTAAATTTCAGGGCTGTGCTGTGTTAGGTGACATTTCTCTTGTAAATGGAGAGAGTACAGGCAGGTAATTAAAATACTATATGCTGCACAAAATAAACCACAGCACGGGGATGCCACCATACATGTAAATGGTCAAACTGAAAGATTATCAAGAAGTTTACTTTTCTTCTTTTTTTCCAGGAGGGGGACATTGGGGGGTTCTGAACACCACAATTCTATAAAAGAATCTGGCAAATATGGCAATGTTGTCCCCTCCCCCCCCCCCAAAAAAAAAATAAAACAAAATACCACAATATCTCAATACCAAGTCAAAACTCAATGTCATATTGACAGGCCTTCTGATATCTAAGAAATAGAAAACATGTACCGTGTTTCTATAGATTTATAGAAACACAAGTGGAAGTTTGGGAGAACAAGAAATGCTATGGGAACACAAGCCACAGGTGAGTGTTTCCACAGGTTTTTTGAGTTCTCCCAAACTTTCAGGAGTGTTTCTATTAAACAGTTAGATTATTCACTCTCTCTTGATAGTTGACAGGGTGCAGCCCGAGTCAACTATCATGTATAGAAATCAAGAGCTAATAATCTAATTGCTTTAGTATAAATCTACTAGTCGTGCAAAACTTTATCTAAATCGTGTTCACAGACACTTTGGAAACACCAAGAAGTGGCCATCATTTTGTTAACAAGGGCACACTGCTATGCTACTCACTATCTATCACAGAATAGACAGTGAGTAGTGTACCCAATCAGAGTGCGGTATTCCTGATAGAACGCCAGTAGATTTATACTAAAACTTGATAGAAACATGGAGAATATGTTTTCTATTTCTTTTAGAAAACACCACAATGAAAAAAGGAAAACAACTAAATAAATACAATAATAAAAACAATAACTTTGATTATCAAAATGTAAATTCTCTTTGCTTGCGCCATCATTACATCAACAGCTTGAGCTAGTTCTGTGTTTTTAGAAACACGATATTTAACCAATCAGCACATTTTTGTAGGACTCTTCTAATGCGCAATGGTGCGATTTCCCACAATCTACATGGATCGCATCCGGTTGCACAATCTATGGAGAATCGTATAATTCACGAAAAATTGCACAATTTGAACAAAATAAACCATCAATTAATGCTTCATCTGGAAAAAATGCCATATCTACACATTGTTTCAAGATGATTTGCCTTTGAAAAAAGCCTCCAAAATCTTTTACAACCTTCGATAAACAAGTGAAGTTCAAGACGTTTCTTGGATGTCTGGGAACTGGCGCTAGTTTTTGTCAGCAAAGAATTGCCTATTGGTGTAATGTAAACAAGTTCCTTCTTTGCTTGGACCAATCAGAATTGCCAGTCTATATTGATCCAAGTGACGTTTGTTTTGTTGGCAAAATGTAGCGTCTTTCATGGAATTTGAAATAAACGTCCTCCATGGATAAGTTTGTAGTGAAAGCGCCTGCTGTTTTTTCAACTGAAAAGACTCATTCACACGAACAGCAAAAGATAGAGCTAGAAATTATCCTCAAGCCTTCCATGTGGACGATAGGCTGAAGATGCAGCATCGTGATCAATGATCTTAAGATAAAGATCTTAACATTGATGAGATCCCTAATTAACTAGATGTCTCTTGTGTCGTGCAACACACAAACTAATTCAAATGAATATATGAAAGATCATATATTTGAACTGTGGAGAAAGATATCAAGACATAATTGATCATTACAGTTCTGCACACAACTTAGCAGCTGTGAAATTAAAGCCTGAAAAAAATTCAGGCCTGAATATTTTTCGGACTTTAATTTCACAACTGCTTATTAAAAAATAAGTTGTGTGCATAACTGCGATGATCAATCATGTCTTCACACAAACTAATTGATGACAAATGTAAATTTCTGTAGGAAATTATAAGTTTATTAGCTAAAAAATGCCTTACAAGTCAGAAAAGTGATTGCAAAATTACATTGATCTCTTAAATTGTCACATTCTGGACTATTCCATTTCTGAAAGCAATTTCTATCTTCTGAAGCTGAAGGCAAAACGGGAACATTACACAATGAACACTGCCATGGAGTTTTCATTTGTTTTTTTTTTCAGGTCATAACCAAGCTTACAATTCTTATAGCTGTACAACTGATACAATAACAGGAAAACCACATTAAAAACCCAGTGCATTCACTATTTTTTTACCATAATATTTTGGAGCATTAATTTGCTCTGAAGTGAATCAGACAACACTCCCTCACTGCTTTCACTTGGAACTTCTAGAATTACTGCAGCTCCAGAAACTTCCACAGTCTGGCAAATCAGCTGGTGAAAAATTTTCATTTAAACTTAGATTATCACATAATCTTTTTCCATTGTTGACAATAGGCCTTTTTACAGTTCCTGGCACCATCCTGGAATAGTAATGGTGCAAACATCATGTTGAGGCTTGCATTGACCTGGGAGGTACAAACATAGCAAAATCACAGCTGTTTCACTAACCTGTTTCACATTGTTTGTTATATCTTCGCTTAAAATGGTCATTGAATATAAAGAGAAGGAAATTTTGACACTGGAGGATATACAGAACCTCACAGTTAAAGATCTGAGGAATATTTTGAAGAGCAATTCTGAAAATGCTGGCAGAATGAAGGTGGGGCTGGTTGTAAAAGTGTGCACATTGCTTGTGTGAGACGTGGTTTTAAGGTCAGCGAGAATACCAAGCAAACTGCTGAAAACTGTGCTGAAAACAGTGGCCATTTCAAATACGATGAAATAATGAGACGAATCTCTGCTCTTGGATGGTCAACAGACTTGTGACCGCTTCCAGAACTGAACTTCATTCAGCTCTACGATTACCTTGTCGTGTCTGCACGCAAGTACTGCCATATTTTGTTGAAGGGCACACATTACAAAAAGCTAAAATCGTGCCAATTTTTCTTTGAAGGAAATGTGAAATGACTGGAAAGCAAAGTCTTTCAAGGCCAGACCTATGTGAAAGCTAGCGTAGTTCCATCAATGAAAAAGAATCCGTAGAGAGTTATTGTGGAGTTTTCACCCCAGAGTGACATTTTGCAAGGGGCATGCATGTGCCCGGCTGGACTTGGTTTATATGGAAAAGGTAAATGCAACCACATTGGAGGACTGTTGTTTGTGATTGAAGATTTTACGAGAAGGGGATTACAAAAACATGCCAAGCCTTTGTCATGTACATCATGGCTGTCTGTGTGGGTTGTGCCCCGCAACCAAAGTGTTGCAGCTAAACCTCTCGACCAAGTGCTAATCAGAAAGATACTCGTCTTCAGTCAAAGGTGGAGGCAGTGTGGCCAAGTGGTTAGGGCACTGGACTTGAAATCTGGAGGTCGTGCTTTCAAGTCCCGCTCTGACCACTTCACTGGAGTTGTTTCTCGGTAGACCCTAGTTCAACTCCTTGGTCATGCTTGTAAATAGCCAACTGGTCTGCCTCCCACCAGTTGGGATTTTTAACCATGTTATGTTCATTTGCATTATTTGTTTAATCATTTGGTTTCATTGGCCCTGAAAAGCCCCGTTGGGGGAGTGGTCAATTAAGATATTTATTTATTTATTTATTTATTTATAAGGTTATAAAATTTGATCCAAGATTACCAAATCAGCGAAAAAGAGAGAGAAACAGTTTCAAGATTTTAAGTGAAAGTCTTCAAAATTGTCTCCCTGCCAGTTCATTTTTCTTTGTTCCATGACATCAAGTCAAACTGTGTAGAGGAGTCAGACTCTGAAGAGACAAACGAGGCACCAGAGTCTGCCTTTTACAGACAGTTACGATATTACTACTGACCACTTTAAATCTTTGATTGATTCCTATGTTTCCGGCTCAACAATCACCCAAGAAGAGATAGTTGAAACGGAGAGAACAACTCGAGGACAAAACAAAAACAATCTTTGGTTTGAAAAGAGGAAATCTCTTTTGACAGCTTCAAACTTTGGAAAAGCAGCTAAGAACAAAGTGGAACCTTCAAATAAGTTGAAATCAATCCTTTACTCGAATTTTACAACAGATACTACTCAATATGGTGTCAAAAGTGAAGCAAAGGCAGTGAACCTTTATATGAGGGAAATGAAAAAGGATGGCATTGATGTTACTGTTGAGGAAATTGGGCTACTGGTGTCCAAGGACAAGCCATGCCTGGGAGTAAGCCTGGACAGGATTTTAACCATTAAGGATACACAAAAAATGGGGAATGGAAATTAAATCCCCTTTAAGTAAAGCAGGCATGACTATTGAAGAAGCCTGCCAAAATAAAACTTTTTTTCTGGAGAAACTTGCTGGAACTGTAAGGTTGAAACAAAATCATGATTATTATGTACAAATTCAAGGGCAGCTCTACTGTTCTAACTTGACTACCACGGAGTCTGCAACATCCATTTCCTGAGCTAAAACTAATTTATTCTGGGTTTGCCATGGAGGAGCTTTTCAAGACTTTTTTGGCACGCTCCATGACAACTGGGATGGCTCAGCACCTTAAAACAAAAATACAATAAAAATCAAAATAATTACATGACCATGATAAATGAACATGTTGTGGTGCTAATGGTCGTTTTGATAAAGTTATGAAAAATACTAAACTGTAATGTCAGTTAAACTGTTTTTGATCTCAGTACATTTATATGACACTAATGAATAAGGTACAATGATGCACAACAGTAATCCACTGGTATCCAAATATTGTATTGGGGTAACAACTATGATATTTTCCTTCGATGTGAAAAGCCAGCCATCAGTCAAAAGCTATATAATGTTACAATTTTAAATGCTTTATGTACAAAGGAACAAATAAACATTTTGCATAATGCAGCTGTTATGAAATATTTGCCATGATGTTTTTGTATCTGTTTTTGCAGATCACATACCTTTCTTTGAATCTCAGTGGCCTGACAATTTTCTTATAATATCTCCTTGTCTAAAATGTTCACTGCAAACAACAGTTGCAGCAGTTACATTGAAGTCATCCTTTCCATGTTGCCACTTTGTAAGGTTACACCAGCGATTTCTGGTCTTGGGGTCGGTTGGAAAACTGAAAAAATGGTTACCAGCAGAAAGCCCTTTGTCATTGTAATAGCAGTTGTGACAGCCTGATTGTACGAGAGCCAGACTCAACCATTTAACTTTAGATGCAAAGGATCAGTAGCTTTTTTTTTTAAACAACGCTGTCCAACTTGCCACGTCCTCAATGTGCCAATGCTGTTTTTTTCAGAGGCGTAGTGAGCATGATCTGGCTATCCAGGAGCAGTTTTGGTTTGGGCTCCAAGCATGTCAAATTAGCGGCCAAGAGGTGCGAGAAGTCCACATACTTGCTGGTGACGATTTGAGCAACCAGCTTGGATGGGATGGGAGAGAATCCTGGGCCTACCATGAATGGCTATTCTGTCAAAATACTTACATTTTGACCAGAGAGAGGAAGGGCCCCACCAATGCGCGTTGCCCCAACATGAATGGCGCTCATAGAATTAGAATAAGCCATCGATAACAAGAGGGAAGGTTGAGGTGCAGCAAAAGTGGAAACAAATGAAGGCACAACAAAAGGAACAGGCCAACCTATAGACTCACTGCACTGCTGTCAGTACCCACCTACCCAGCTGTCGGTGAAGTGTGAGCTTGAAGCACAGCTTGAACAGATTGGGCCACAAGCAATACAATTGCTGCGATGTAGGCGTAATGGGTCTGGAAGACACAACTGCGGTTTCTAAAGTCACAGTATTGCTATAAACTAGTGATGGCTGTGATGATGTTTCAGCCATGTGTTCACCCAACAAGGGTGCACTTAAGCAGCAATCGATGACAGTTGTGAGACCTTGACCAGGAACAGTGCTGCCTCCATACTGTATTTGTTTGATGACAGGTCATTGTGAATTTAACCACCATGAATAAAGAAGCACACAAGAACGATGAAGAAAAACACGCTACAGGCACGAATGGCACTCAAGACAAACTGCACGTTTTCACATGGCTGGCAAGAAAAACGTGTGAGCCCTGCAAAACCCCATATGAGACCCCACAGAGCATGGTCACCCTGAGAGATAGCTGGCCAGAATTGGCTCAAGTCAAACTTTGCCTAAATTACATTTAGCCACATTTAAACATGTTAACTTTGTAGCTTTCTCTTTCTCTGTCTTCACAATTCTAACTTCATAAACTCTTCTGATGTCTTCCATGGCTCTTCTGCTAATTGAAGGATGTAAGGAAATCAAGGAAAATTACTGGAAAAGCGTTGATTTCCTCTTCAGATGATGTAACAAGTAGTTGAAAAAATCTGTAGCAACAAAAGATAGGTTTTCCAGATCTCTTTCACCAGTTTCATCTTCCATGACTTTAAACTCCTGGATTTATTCTCAGCAACTTTCTCAATGTAACTGTAGTTATTTCAAGGGAAACAACATGTTTTTAACTACGGAGACCATAATGACAGTAAACAAAGTATGTTTTACATAGGTTTATAAAAAGTGTGATTATTATTATAAGAAACATGACAGGTGTTTTCCATATGATTATTCTACTTATCAATTTTTTGTCACCACAGTAGTAGTAGTAAGTTTGTTTGTACAGTGTCTACAAGATTTGCGAGATATTACTTGCGAAGTTATTGAAGCCAAGGCATATTTGAGGCAAAACTTTTGAACTCTTTCTTGAATTTGCTTTTTAAATGGGGTTGGTGTCATATTTTTGTATAAATAAGTTGTCTGCTTAAATCCTCCCTGCTGTTCATTAGTAGCCTAAGCAGCAGAGGTGGAAGCTGTTTTAGTGCTGGTGCACCATGTGGATTAACCTTTTTGAGGTGGCCCTTGTGAATATTGTTCCCTGAGGTATGATGATGTATTTGCAGTTCAAAATAATGTACAGAGTGGTTCTTTGTTATGTATTTTCCTTCAGGAAGGTCCATCTCGTAATCGTCAGCTGTAGCTACTATGGCTAAGTTTATAATGAAATTTTAAAACAAAATGAGAGCTGACTTGAGCGATATGGGAATTGATATAAAAAGGTTAAACAGCTCCCAATGAGGGTTAAGAATTCTGGAACAATAATGAGGTAGAAATCAGGTTTTCCTTTGAATGTGGTTGGTTAAAGGCAGTCAGGTGAGCCAGAAGATGACCAAACTATAGCACGAGAAACATGAACTAAAAGGGTTTCGTGGGAACAACCTGGAGCTGTCTGGTCCCTTGGTGTACAACTATTCTGGCAAGTCGTGTAATTTTGTTTGTCCCTTGGCTAATATTTAAACATGTTACAACCTTGTTCCGATTTTTTTTTAAAAATGTATTTTCACACTATCCAGCATGGAAACACTTATAAAGGTATTTCCTCCAGCTTGGTTTGAGAGGCATGATGTTTGGTTTACAGAAGTTAACAATGACACCATATTGAATTAATTAAGAAAATAGATATCGTCAATTCTTACCTACATACTTAATTAACTTAGTGATTTTCCTTAATAATGGCGTTGTCCGACTTTAATTAGTAGTTGAAATTGTTTCCTCAAAAATCTTCCATAAATCTTTAAACAAATTAGTGTTATTTGATTTAAAATATTTGTGTTTTTCAGTTTCATATTTAATTACCAAAATCCTTGTGAAGTGGCTCAAGGAAGGTAATGTTTCTTTACATTGACAAGTCCACAAGAGAGATTTTCCTAGAACTACTATATAATTAAATAGATCCATCTCCTCCTCAAAAGACCCAATTTGAGATTTGATTGACATGGCCAATGTCAAATCTTTAGAAAGTGTTCCCCCTGCCTATTGTTTCATTCTCTTGTCAAACAGTCCCTGGAGATATATTACTCCCTTGTGTGAGCCCTGAGCTTATCCATGGTTTGATTGTCAGCAGAAGATGAAACATAATCCCAAGTCTCATACAGGGCTCCCCCTTTTCCTTGATCTATAATTTCTAATACATTCTTGGTTTCTTGCCTTCTTTTTAGTGCAGAGCGCACTATTGGGATGGTTTGGGGGCTGACGTTCGCTGTGGCAATAAGGTTGGGGTTGCACTTGAGACAAATATTTGAAATGTCTGAAGATGTCGCAGACAGTTTTGTCTCAGAACTTGTCTGAGACAATTAAAATGTTGTCGTTTTGTGGTTGCACTGTACAGACAATCAACAGAGACATCAACATAAAGTAAACATAAGACCTGTCACTTCTGGCACTTTTTTTAATTTCACCACATAAATTATTATTTCCCACTCAATGTGTAGAATAGAACAGCTGCAATGAATCCACGCCAGTTCGCTCTGCTTCTCAATGTAAATGCAGCTAACGATGCTCAAAGAGTCATTCTTCTTCCCTCATACAAATGTGGGTACTTCAAGCGCAACTTCTTTTTTGGAACCAATGTCGAAGAAGACGTCATGGACGTTGCTTTCCCTGTTTTTAGGTTTGCCAAGACCACAACAGTCGTGGTTTGACATACATTATTTTGATCCTACAATTCCAGGAGACTATTTCAGGCGTCAGCTCCGCTTAAACAGAAATACGTTCTTGGTGCTATTGAATATTCTTCGCCTGCGCCTGAGAAGACAAAACACACGCTTGCGTGACTGTGACACCGGAAAAACTTTTGGCACTGGGAATGTATCGCTTGGTGCATGAAAATTCCTACATAACGATAGGCCCAAATTTAACGTAGGAAAAAGCACAGTTATTGAGGCGGCCCAAGATGTTGTTGAAGCATTATGCAACTTAAAAATGAGTACATCTAGTTTCCTTTGTCAAATAGAGAAATTCTGGCCACTTGAGAAACTTTTGATGATTTAATGGATCTCCCAAACGTGGTAGGAGCCATTGATGGAACACACATAAAAATTAAAACTCCCAAGGAAAGCGGACCTGATTATTTTAGTCAACTGCAGCAGCACAATGTTGTTTTCCAGGCAGTAGCTGACAGAGAAAAATGATTTTGGGATGTCGCTGCAAGCTTCCCATGCACGATTCCAGAGGCTTCAGAAATAGTTCACTTTATCGAGGAATTACCAATAATGAGCTGTTGCTCAGTCCAACTGTGAGAGTTGGTGGGAGGGAGATTTGACCACTTTTGTTAGGCGACAGTGCCTATCCCCTCTCTACGTGGTTATTAAAACCGTACCACGAGGGTACGAATGACCCAGAGGAAAGCAACTTTAACAAAGAACTTTCATGTGCAAGGGTATCAGTAGAGTGTGCATTTGGTATACTGAAAGGACGTTGGAGAATTCACCAAAAACAACTTGATAGTGATATAGCATTGACCAATCAGATCGTCACTGCATGTTGTGTGCTCCACAATTTTTGCATTGAAGCTCGAGATTTATGGGATGATGATGACAACGATGACGATGGAAATGATGACAATGTCCCTGTCCAAGATGGGAGTGCTGATGGTGCGGATTTAAGAGACTTTTTAAAGAACTATCTTTGGAATTTGTAGGAAAGGAAGATATAAAAAGATTATTGACATGATGCTGTTTCAGTTAAATGAATTTTTTTATTGCATAACACTTTCATATTTCTATGATTCCGAATTATGGGTAAGAATATAGCTTATAATTTCAATGAAGAAAAGTTATTGTTGACAATAAAAGAACTTAATCGAGTTCATTTTTTTTACAACATCAAAACAGAAAGATACTAAGTGATTGTTATTACTAAATGACATTTTTCTTTAAAAGATAAACCAATTTCAAGTGATGTAATGAAACTATATGATTTAAAAAGAGTAACTTTTATCATTTCAATCACATTTCGAATCACTCAACAATATGTAATTTTTTAAATTAAGACAAAAGAGAGCCTTGCAACAATTATTACATTGAAGAGATCATCGTTCTGAGTCAGTACTTGTCTTTCGATGATTGCATTGCCCGCGTAAAATTTTTCATAAATTGATCCATGACCTGGAACTGCTGCGCTTGATTTTTTTTCCATAGACTCTAGCACCCCAGAAATTTTGTCTCCCTGCTCCTGTAACTTCTTCATACTCTAGTGGAAAAGAGCATCACCTTCCTCTTGTTCTTTCCATGGAGCTTTTGCACTTTTGCACTTTGACGCACTTTCTTTCATCACGTTGACTCTTTCTTTCGTTCTTTCGCTTTAGACCAAAGGTGGTGAGAGGCTCTTTGAATTGTTCATCATCTACACTTCCTTCGTCTTCTGGTCCTCCCTCCTTTCCATTTGAATTAGAGAAACTCCAAGAAGATCCTGGCGCGGATTCTTTAATGTGACTGAATGTCACGGTGTCACAACATCCAAGAACGGAGTCGATCTCATCATAAAATGGTGAGGTTTTTCATTTGTCCCCTAGTCTTGTGACGGTTGTGGTCTGTGGTGTCCTTGTACCTATCTTTAAGGTATTTCATTTTCTGTTGGCATTGGGCGCTGGTAACTTTTCGGATCTTTGAAATTTCCTGAGCAATCTCCTCCCAGACTTGTCTTGCATGCCACGACTCTAGTCTCGTGTGCTTGCCATACCATAACTGCACAAGAAGCTTCTCCTCTTCTTCTCCCCATTTTCCATACCCTCTTCCTACTTTCCCCACA
>NW_028301576.1:29767500-29835000 GCF_042242905.1 Orbicella faveolata
GACTCATTTCACACCCTAAAGACTTGCAAACGAGTAATAAGCTATTAATTGATTCCAAGAAATGCAATCAAAAGAAGAATAGCTTAAGCACATCAATTCGATTGAATTTCATACAACTTCAAATGCAGAACAGTTAGCTCAATTGCAATATAGCTATTGCTTCTCAGTATAACGACTGCCTGGGTACACGCAACAAAGCGTCTAGTTACAGCTTTAAAATTTATACTTGAATAATTTCAGTACTGTTTCAACTCCGGTCTTTTGGTAAACTCAGCATTTTTATCTGAACAACCAAGGCTTTACGGACAGGTATAACACAATAGAAAACACAATGGAAGAGTCCAGTATTTTGCTGTGTATTTATAATTAACAAGTTGAGGTCCCCTTTATAAACCGTTGTTGATACATTGAGTGACGTTGATATGTCTTGTTTGTAAGGTAGAAAAGAACTTTGGTAGACCAAAGTAATGCTGAAGAGGTTTGATGAATGGCTTGATTGAAACCCTGCAGGTACTAGGTAGTGCAACTCGTCCCTTTTTAGTGTAAAAGTGAAACATATCTTTTAGAATTACCCACCAGTCAGTTCAACAAATATCATCTGCTGTTTTCAAACTGCAATAGTATGTTTGTCAGGGTTTAAATAAAGAAGGGAAATGTGAAGTTTCTCATTAGCGGTTTATTTATTTCTTGCCTTAACTGCGTCTGTAAGAGAGACCAAAAAGTTCCCGAGTTAGTGGCTTTAATATTCTGCAAAATGTAAATTTGTGACAAAAGAAACCAGGAAAGTGCTCAAATATCACCGTAGACTCTGTGGCACCTAGTGAAAGTGCAAATTAATTTAATCAGTCTTTGAGGAGACTCATTCATTGATGCAGGATAATATTGGCCAAGTAGCGCTGTTTACCTTCAGTACTTCTCATTGAAATGCTTCCCAGTGGTATCAATCAATATTGTTGTGTGTTAATTTTGAATTGTTTTATTGTTAACAACAAAGGTGGCAACAGAAAAACAAAGTGATATTCCGTGACTATGTGATAACTAAATTAGTTCTTGTTCATCTGTAATAAGAAACTTTGCGTTTTGAGAAAAAAACAAAACTGTTTCTCTTCCATTTCTTCATCAGATAATTAACTTTCTTTCATTTATTCCCCAAAACAAGCTCATCTTCCGTGTGTTTTGGAGAAGACAAGAATTTCATGTTACATAACTTTGCGAGGAAAACAAAAGTATCAAGTTACAAAGTTGGCGGGAAGAGCTAAATTGTCACGTTTGTTCAACGTATTATTGAATTTAAAATGAACGAAAATCATCTTAATACAGCAGAGTAAAATTTAAAAGCTGTTGTGACAAACAGTAATTGTATGTAATTTTCGGACCTTGAATGAAAATACAACCTTGAAACGTACTCACTGCTAAGGGGAAAAGCCCTAATAGACGACTATCTGAGATTGTCTCACTAGTTGTATGACTTAGTAACCAAACTACAAATACTACGAAAACTATGAGTACTGGTTACTAATGACTCCACGTGCTTTATGAAGTTTAGTATTTGGAGAGTAATGTGGTTGAGACCTTGTTAAAAATGACAACTTAAGACACTCAAGTATGTTTGGTTATCTCGTTTACCAGTTGTTTCAGTTTGATTGGTCCTTTTGTGGTTGCTAGCAACAAACAAAACAAAAGTACTTGTTTACAGTCTAGTAATTGGTGCACACAGGTAACAAGAAAAGCAAACCATTGGTTACAGTATACAATTGGCTCATGCTCGCAACCGACAAGGCTACGCGAGACAAGGAAAACAAGTGTTTGCCAGGTTACCTAGCTATCATGATAGTTCAATGGAAATGAAACTAGAACATGTAATAAACAACGAAATGTATGCCCCACAAATAAGGACATACGCAAGTAAGCATCTTCAGTATATTTGTATTTAAACCACTTGAACTTTGTTATTTGAAACTTAACTGTTGTCAAAAAAGTGCCCTGCCAGCTGACCAAACATGAACACAATATTTGAACTGGTTTTGTAACCTTGGTTTTAAAGCATATTTTAAGCAATTGTTATGCTGATTAGTATCAGTTATGGGACTCTCTGGTTGGCTCTGTGTGTATGACTTACGTATGAGTCGAGTGTGATTTTTTGGGGTGACTTTTAGTTAATAAAAGGTTGACTTGTAAGCGGTTGAATATGGTATGAGAAGCGCAAACACCCTCACTAGCATTGTAATATACAATGTAATGAAGGATATTTACTGGATATACAAAAAGTCTAGAATTGAGTGCCAGAGCATTGGCACTCCAATAATTTAACTCGGAAATAGCTTCAGTAGTAAGAATAACCATGGCATTCCAATAAGTGCTGCTGGCAATAACAGAATGCAGTGTTTTCGTCATAATTTTGCAAATATGACCAAAAACAAGCACACAGGAAATGATTCACCCAGTAAACTGGGCCAGAATCCTTGGAGTAACTATGCAAGAACTAGAATCCTCCCCAATGGATGCTAGCAAAACTGATATCTTATCTTCAGGAATAAACAATAAACCCCGGGAAAAATCCCAATGAAAATCAAGCCAGGGAAGTAACTTAACAGGGATCCACATACATTTATCCTTATAATCAAATGGTATGTAACATATACTTAGAGACACCAATATTTTGAAATATTAGCTTTAAGCCTACCCTTAACGATAACCTGACTATAGCCTTCAAAATATTCAGCAAAGTTAGAATCAAGAGAAATGTGATCCATCAAAGCCAAAGTGAGAGTACTTATCTGGACCCAATCTTGCAAGAACATTTGCCAAATCAGATGGTGGTTGACTTTGTGGACACCGCTCTGATGCCAGTGTTGGTGAAACTACCTCTTGTCTTCTAGAATAGGGGGCAGGCTGGCAAATTAGCCCAGTGTCCATGTGTATGCTGATTGCAGCTAAAGGAGATGTCAGAAGGCTGGACTTCTATGGCATGAAAAGGGTGACAAAAATTGGAGTGAGGAGAAAGTGGAAGAGATGCAGCAGAAGCAGAAGATCCAGGAAATGTGTGTAGCTTAAAAATATTGGGATTTGGGAACATTTCACAACCTTTAACCGGAAGGTTTGGCTGACTTCTGTTTGACCTTGGCAAATGCATGTCACTCAGCTGCTCGAAGCTTCTTCTCATCTTCAGAATCTTCAGCAAGCTCATCAGACTCATATTCCTCAACTGAGCCCAGCCAGTGGGACTTTTCTCAGCAAAGCGGATCAACTTTAATGCGCTTCTCAAGGTTAGACTTGGCCTTTTGGAGATGTCCTTGAACTGCCAGCAGGTTTCTGTCAGACAAATTAGAGATAGCCAGATCAAGGCAGTCAAGGACCTGTGAATTTAACTCAAATTGGATTCTGCTTCCTTTAAATTGAAGTGAACTAGCGGTCTTAGTTCATGCCAAGTCTCAACCTCCCATTTGTCCAAGGAGCACTTGAAATCACCAAAAGTTTTCTGTAACTTTGCATCAAGGAGGGAAGAAATTAGCAAAATTGTGTCAGAATTAGAAATGTCTATCAACTGAGGTTGGAATGATGCAGTCTCTGGCGGTGGATGAAGCATAGCATGAAAGTGTAAGAACGGTGGTCTAAGAAGGTATATTCATTAAACTAACAAACTAACATTTTCCATTTCGCTTGCTTCCAGTTGGAACTCTCCAAAAGAATTGCTAAATTGTGGTGCTAATAGAAACCAGGCACACCAGTTTTCTTTTGTTAATTGGGTACATTTCATGTGCATGGATGGATTTGACTAGGCAAAATTAACTTGTGAGCTTTCCATTTGACACTTCAGTTATTCTGATGAACAATCATTAAAGTGTGCTACTACCATGCATGCTGCCAAGTCAGTCCAATGATCACTTGTTTTTAATTTTAGGTACCACCACATAAACATTGTGATAGAAGACTTTTCTCACTCAGGGTTCAAAGATTGGTAATATGGCATTAGCTTCTGCCTTTGAAAGTGGATCTTTGAGAGTATAATCTGCTGTTACTGAGATCATCTCTCTGGAAACCAAACCACGAAGTTCCCCCTCAGGACAGAGATCATAGTTTGAACTGTCATCAGTTGACTTGCTGTGGTGTCAAATAGCCATTATTGCATTCTGCTTTGCATCAAGACTGTACCTGTTCTTTTTGATGGTCTTTCTGTGATAAACTCTTATCAATACGTTTGTCTGTCAGGCTCCCCTTTCCTCCAATATGTCTACCATCCCCTAAAGTCTTTCTGAGCCTCTTTAGGGAATGAAGGCCTGAACCTAAGCACATTTGCACATGGCCCACACATTCAAGTTTTTCTACCACAGCATCACCATATACAGGCTTTTCAACTAAGAGTTTGTGGGCCTTGCTGTCACGATCTCCTTAAAATGATCTCCTAAAAATCCCAAATTGCGCAAACCATGCTGTTTGACTGACCTTTCAAAAATGTTCAGTAAGCCATTAGCATCCATTGACTCTGAGGATCCGCCAAAGTTAGTATGGCATTTATGTTGATGTTGTATCACCCACTAATGTAATAAGAATCAATCACTTAGGTAATACTAAGCACTAATGTAATAAAAAGGCTAACCACTAATACAAAAAGATAAACTGTCAGAAAATTTGCTCAAAATTAAAATACTTTGTAATTACATTTGCAATGTCACACAAATACTTTTGCTTGAATCGAGTCTGACTGGACACTGAGAGATGGTGTTAGCTCTCTAATTAGCAGCATTTCATGAGCTAAACAATTGTACTTATTCTTGCACTTCCTGAGAGTGGAAAAAAGTCTGTACAGGTCTTTCTGAACAATACACATCTGACAGGAATTCCATGCCTAGTATGGCAGAATCTTCAATGTCTGCTATCAACATGCTAATGTTAACATCTTGACTTCCAATTTTCACTGACAACCTACCAGAGCCGTATGTACTGGTTTTACGGCCATCTGCTACAGACACTTGTGAACCATCTTCATGCAAGGGAAACTTTAAACTCTCAGGCAACCTGTTGTAGCACTCATAGGATAAGATATTTCTCATTGCACCCGTGTCCACCAGCCAAACAAGTTTACACTGTCCAATAAAACCAATAACATAAAGTCCATATGACCGGGATTTCTGATCGGGCAGCACGGTCATTCCTCCATCACAATTGCTAACAACAGTGTCATTAACTTTAAGCCCTTGTAAGTGGTTGCTCAGGCATCCTCTGGGGCCCTTGGGGACACCCTCCTCCTGTTTCCCAGAGGCTGGGTAGATTCCAGTCTTGCTCTGTATCTGGGGCATTGTTTTCTTAAGTGTCCACTCTCTCCACAAATCCAACATTCCCACCTTCCCCTGGGGGGTCCCTGTGGCTGCTGTTGTTTGGCCAGAAACTGATTTAACTGGGCAATGATGTTTGCCTGGGCTTCTAATTGGTGTTGCTGCTCGTCTATTTTGTGCTTAAGCCCATCAACTTTCATTTGTAATTGTGTTCGTTCGGTTTCCATGGCTCTAACTTTAGTATCAGCCCACCTGAAAGAATTATTACTATCTAACAGTCTGAGGGATTCTAGTTCTCTTGCGAGGGAAAGGGTGTCATCAAGTGTGTTGGGTTTTTCCCGCCTAAGGTACAACCAGTCATCTTTGTCATTTAAAGCATCAATAAAATGTTGTACAGCAAAGCGTTCCTGCACAGGAGTACCTAGATCCTGATTTGCCAAGTCTACCATTGAACGAATATCAGTAGGTAGCATTTGTAGACTCTCACCTTCAAACTGCTGGCGATTCAACAGTCTAGCCTGATGTAATTCCGCTTGGTTTTCAACACCGAAGCGTAGTTGCAACCTTTCCACAATTTTGGCGTACTGTCAGCCCTCTGAGTCTGTTAAACCACTCAATAACTTTCGGCTTTTGCCATGTAGACTTGCTGCCAAAAACATCGCCTTTTCCTCCTCGGTTCAACCGTTTATAAGCGAGCAACGTTCGAAATGTAACAAGTATTCTTT
The DNA here is from genome assembly GCF_042242905.1 of Orbicella faveolata. Taxonomy (NCBI): domain Eukaryota; kingdom Metazoa; phylum Cnidaria; class Anthozoa; order Scleractinia; family Merulinidae; genus Orbicella; species Orbicella faveolata. Next base: position 29,773,499 of record NW_028301576.1, read on the forward strand.
GAGAGGTTGCTTCCCATCAAAGTCTTCAGGGAGTTTCACTGGTTTTCTGATTCTTTGGTTGGCCGGAAGTTCTGACGACTTCTCTATGTTTGACACGGTATCGTTGTTATGGGAAGGGTTGGACGATTTTACTGTGACTATCGGTTGACCTGCTGACGTTGTGAGCGGCGTTGTTGGCTCAGCGAATAATAATAATAATAACATTTCTAAAGCGCCCTTTCCCAAGGGTCCAAAGGTGCTATTTACAAGGTTAAAAATTCATATTACGAAAAGAAGTAAAAAGCTAGAAGATAAATTAAAATAAATAACTACAATAAAATTTTCAATTTAAAAAGGGACGCGTAAAAAAAGTGTTTTCAGCTCTCTTTTAAATATGTCCAGCAATTCTGCGTCCTTAACATGTTGTGGGAGACTGTTCCAAAGCAACGCTGCAGCAACAGAGAAAGCACGGCGGCCATAACTATTTAGTTTGAAGCCAGGCGCAGCGAGTAAATTTGTTTCTGCAGATCTTAGATAACGTCCCAGAATGTAGCTGTCAAGGAGATCCTCAATATAAGCAGGAGGCCATGGAGAGTCTTGTAGGTAATGATGAGTATTTTAAATTCGATTCTGAGATCTATTGGGAGTCAGTGGAGACTCATGAGAACCGGTGTAATATGACAGAACTTCGGTGAGAGAGAAACAATTTGAGCAGCAGTGTTCTGCACACGTTGGAGCTCTTTAGTGATGTGTTTGGGTAAACCATATAGTAACGAATTACAGTATTCAAGCTTTGATGTAATGAGAGCGTGAACAAGAAGCTGGGCTGCATCGAAGGTAAGATATTTACAAATGACGCTGATTTTACGGAGATGATAGAATACCGATTTGCACATTGCTGTCACCTGAGGAACCATACTCAAATATTCGTCTAAGATAACTCCGATGTTGCCTGCTTTTGGTGAAGTCAGCACTCTCTCATCACAGATATCAAGATTTAACAAAGGAGGTCGAGTACGGTGTACAGATGATATCAAAAGAAGCTCAGTTTTCTCTCTGTTTAATTTTAACTAATTAAGAAGCATCCAGGTATCAATTTCTTGTACACAGGCTTCCAACTTACTTTTGCTCACTTCCATCTCATTAAGGGATGACATCTCAAAAGTTACATAGCTGCATATCATTAGCATAAAAATGAAAACTTAACCCGTGTTTATTGGCGATGTCACTCAGTGGAGAAGTGTACAGGGAGTATAACAGCGGACCCAGGACAGATCCCTGGGGTACACCAAACTGCAGAACATGACGCTCAGACATCGAACCATTGACATTCACAAATTGAGTGCGGTCCCTCAAGGACAACCGAAACCATTCCAATGCCGTACCACCAATTCCAAATTGAGAAGAAAGGCGCGAAAGTAAAATACAGTGATCAACAGTGTCAAATGCTGCCGAAAGATCAAGGAGTAGCAAAATCACTGATCTTTTGTGGTCTAACGCCATAGCAATATCATTATGAACACGGATTAAGGCTGTCTCAGTACTGTGTAGTTTTCTGTACGCTGACTGATAAATGACGTTAAGATTATTGGCATCTAAATAAGCAGTAAGCTGCTTGGCAACACATTTCTCGATAATTTTAGACAGAAAACTTAAGTTCGAAATTGGCCTAAAATTCTTGAATTCATCTGAGCTTAAAGCTTGCTTCTTGAGCAGTGGTTTGACGCTGGCCACTTTAAGATCAGTAGGAAGTCTACCAGATTCCATTGAAAGGTTGACAATCTTGGTTATCACTGGTCGAACAGTGGTAAAGCAGTCCTTCATGATAGAACCAGGAATAGGGTCTGGATTACAAAACTTTAAATACATAGATCCAACAATTGCTGTAAGTTCAGTCAATGAGACACTTGCAAAGGTAGTAAATTGACATTCAGCAGCAACGTCTCTGAACTCAAGAACATTGTCAGGTGTAGATCGATCAAGGTCTTCACGAATTCTCCTGATTTTATTGTCAAAGAACGCAATAAACTCCTGTGCTAACGATGCGGTACTCTCATGTTGCGGAAACCTGGTTTCTGGGTGCTGGTGAAGCAATTTTGAAAAAGTCGAAAACAATTTTCTCAAATCACATTGGTTTTCAGTTACCAATCTAGAGTAATAATTCAATCTTGATGATGACAACATATCGTTTACAGCGTGACACTGTCGAACAAAATTATTATGATCAGAAGCTGACCAAGTCACATGCCATTGCCTTTCTAGTCTCCGCTTTCTTTTTTCAGTTGATTTCCTCCGTATACCAAGGAGCAGCAGGGCGAATAGTGATGACGCGTCTTTTGACCGGAGCATGTTTGTTCAGGATGGAAACCAATGCAGAGTTGTAGAAAGCAACTAATTGATGAAGATCATCTGGTGGATGCAACAAAAGTGATGAATTGGGAAGTTCATCACAAAACATTCCAGTGTCTACGGTCTTAAGCTTGCGAAATTTAATTTGTTTTCTTTCAAAGCTAGGTTTGGCTATCGATATATCACAATGAACAACAAAATGATCAGATAATGCAGGATCACAAACTGAAATGTTAAGGGCTAGAGGCTCATCTCTCGTGATTAAAAGGTCTAAAGTGTGACCAGCACTGTGCGCTGGCTTATTAACATGCTGCTTTCAATTTAGTGATCCAAGCAGATTACAAAAATCAGATGAGGCTTTGTGGCCAGCATCATCAATACGATAATTAAAATCACCAGCAACTAGAAGATGCGAAGAGTCTGTGATATATTGCTCCATTAGGCGGCCAAAATCATCAAGAAACATTGAACAATTGCAAGAAGGAGGGCGATAATTAACTAGGACAGGAAATTCCGGAGAGGAAGCAAATGCGATCAGCAAGTCAATAAACTCAAAGGAAGTAAAATCACAAGTTCTTCCAGTTGACTCCTTCACATGAAGTCCATTCTTGATAAGAATACCCACACCGCCACCATTACCAAGTTGTCTGGGCATATGGTTAAATGAATATCCATCAGGAGTTAAATCCCCAATTATTTGATCATCGCGATCAGGATGGAGCCAAGTTTCAGTGAGAGCAAAAATATCAATATCGTTGCTAACGATTTAATCCTTTATCGGTAACCATTTGTTTCTCACAGATTGGGCGTTGAAAAGAGCAAAGCTGACTGTAGTCAGTTTCGAGTGAGAGATTGAGGGAGGCCGTGGAGAATCACAAAATGTAAGAGATGCGAGAATTCGCACCCTTGCATGTCGAAAGGTCAGCGTATAGCGAGGTCGGTTGAGAACTGATATCGTTTTATTGTCACACTGAAACTCTTTAGATCTTCCAGCTCGTTTTCCACGATACTGCAGCAATGAGTTCATTTTCAAACCACTGTCGCTGCAGAATGGATTTGACTTTGCATGTGGTGTTTCTGCAACTTGGGTATCTGAGCTTTCCATAACCTTGGAACGAACAAAAAACTGGCTAAGATCATCCAAATCCTGTTTGAAGGGATTTTGTGGCATGATAGGCGTTGAACACCACTGCCACCAGTGTGATGTTGCCATTTCTTGCGCTTCAGAACTCGACCAAGCTAACAATGAGTGGTTATGTGTAATACACATCCAACAAAACCACATGACAATATCTACTGTAAGGGGGGTAGGGTCAGACACAAATTTACTCTGTAACTTTCGCTACAACATTTTCAAAACTGAGCACACCAGACAACCACACTTTAACAAAGTCGTGAAAAGGGTATGACGGTCACTGTGAATATGATATCACGTGAGTAAACTACCTAATTCAGTGGAACTCATCCTAAACAACACATATGACAATGCATGTAAATTTTTCAATAAAGTGGAACTTTCTCTTACATAGAAACCAACATACATATTTACACAAGTGGGAGTTCAGTGCATTTGTACACCTCTTCCATTCCTCTTGTTCCTGCTTTGAAGCAGCAGGGTAGTACATGAAAAAAATTTCATGTAAAAATAACTTTGCATCATTATTTAGAGGCCGTTTACCGTGCCCGCCGTTAACGCTGCAGTCCATGAGCTCTTCTCTGTTGTAAAGCAAAGAGAGTAAGCGAACGCAGAAGTTATATTTTGGCCTTGTTCTGTAAAGCTCCTCGACCACTGACTCAGCAGGGAACGACCGTGGCTTATGATGAAGTTTACCAGTTTGGGGGGCAGCTTGGGGGGAAGCTTGATGGGCAGCTTGGGGGGAAGCTTGATGGGCAGTTTGGGGGGTATCTTGGGGGGCAGCTTGGAGGGAAGCTTGATGGGCAGCTTGGGGGGAAGCTTGATGGGCAGCTTGGGGGGAAGCTTGAAGGGCAGCTTGGGGGGAAGCTTGAAGGGCAGCTTGGGGGGAAGCTTGATGGGCAGCTTGGGGGGTATCTTGGGGGGGCAGCTTGGGGGACAGCTGGAGGGAAAGCTATGGGAACAGCTTGGGAGGGGTAACTTGAGGGGGAAGGAGGCATGCTGAGGGAAGGAGGATCACTGAACTGGTCTTGTTCAACAGACGCATGAGGCGTAACTTGAAATGTTGGCTGACTGAGTGGTATCTGGGACAGACAGAGAGGTTGGTTTACCAATGAAGGGATGGTCGTATTCTCTAAACCAGTTTGTGTACCTCCTCCCGTAGACTGCATGGGCGGATTGAAAGAAAGGAAGTCAGGAAACGGCGGCAGTGGACTGAAAAACGGGTAAGTACTTGGTGAAGCACAACTTCCGTCTGACGGTTTGGCCAAGCTATCCAGAATTTTAGCCTGATTGGACAAGACTCGTGCAAGCTGCTCGTTGATGTCTCAGACATCTTCCTTTATCATTTCTACTTGAAATCTGAGAGATGCTGGAGGGCTTTCTGTCTCTACACGGCAGGTTGTCTGCTCAGTGGTTAGGGATGTATCTGCTGATTTGAATTATTTATATTAGCAACAATAAGCACAATGCACGCTACACAAGATCACAAAATCACGGTGAGGTCTAATGCATACCATCATTGTTTGGTAAAGGAGCCTCATCGGCCTCGGCCCGAACTTGGTTTTTGTCGATGGCTTCTATGTCCTCCTGCTCTTTTTTGGATAGGTTCATTTGCGTATCTAAAGAGAAAGGAGTTGAAAGATATCTCTTAGTAGCTATTCGAAGGTTTCACCTTCCCACACCGACAGAAGAATGCTTAAAATAACCAATAAGAATCGCAAGGGGACAGATTACCTAAGCAACAATAAGAACAACGTACGCTACACAAGGTCACAGAATCACAGTGTGAGGTCTAATCCATACCATCATTGTTTCGTAAAGTAGGCTCATCTGCCAAGGTCCAGAGTTGGTTTTTGTCGATGGCTTCTATGGCCTCCTGCTCCCTTTTGGACAGGCTCATTTGCGTATCTAAAGAGAAAGCAGTTAGAAGACATCTCTTAGTAGCTATTCGAAGATTTCACCTTCCCAAACCGACAGAAGAATGCTTAAAACAACCAAAAAGAATCACGATGGGACAGAATATTAAGTCGGGTGACTCACTTTGTAGATAAAGAGAGGAGAAGACATGTTAGTTATATGGGACATAAGCCCAATAGCTACAGGAAAAAGTTTAATTTCAGAGTATAGTCCCTCTGTAGAAATACTACTGGAACTTGAAATAGTCCTGACTTCCCTTATGTAATGGCTCTACTCACCACACCCCAGGTAAAATGGCTTTCTAATCTTCTTAACTCTTTAGTTATTTGAGGAGGTCAATACCCCTTTCTTCTATAATTTATTTATTTCTTTATGCTTTTCCTTGCAAAATTTATGTGGGGTAAACTAAAGTTGTTGTCGTTGTTATCACGAAATCGCCTGCTGGTTGCACTAATTTTAGGGCTGATAAACTGAATTTCCGGTCGCTTTCCAAAATTCGCTCAAATCGCCTCTAAATGATCATCTAAAATTTAACAACACACTGTAAAATTTAATATTTGTCCTATCTAACATATATACAAATCCTAATAATTCCGATATTACGGCAAGGTTCCACCTAAGGCTCACTCGACAATTGCACAGCGCTGAACTACGCTGTCAGATCACTCAGGAATTTTTACCCTGACAAGTAGAGCTTGGAGATTTGATTCCAATAGGAAAAACCAACCTGCTAGATCCAAAACTCTAGCTACGTACTCCCTGCTATCACCTGGCCAAAGTAGTTTTATGTAGCCTCCTTTGGTCAGGTTTTTATAACCGTCAATCACTAAACTGGTTTTGCCAATTGCAACCTCATTGGTTTCATTGAAGTAAAATAGAGCATAGTTCCATTGTTTATATTTTCTCCTGTCTGTCATTCTGTATTGGTAAAGAAGGCAAATTAAAGATGATTTATTAAACTTTGTGTTTTAAAACTTGTGACCTGCTACCTAGACCCTCTTTGGGCTCGTCAAGGAAGATTGCCCAAACAGCCTCTGTGTAGGAGGTTAAGCGTTACGTTAGTGAGTGAGTACTGCGTTTGTTAACAAGCTTTTTTGTAGGAATTTTTGTAATTTCATTTTATGCGATGAAAAAAGCAGGTGACTATACAGGCTTCTCAGTCTACTACACAATTCATACCATATAACTTCCCGGATTTGTAAATGACTCCGTTGTTTTAACGATTAAAATGCTATTTCTACACGACTTCTATGTTATGCGACTGTTATTTCGGCTTTCCACCAGTGGACAAAAAAGCCAACAAAGTGCTTCAAACGTGGCATGTCCTTGCCTTTTATTATAGGATCGCTCCGTGTTTACACCTATGCATTGGTCTTTTCTAGTACCGTAGGGGGTAGGGAGTATTATGTTGACTTCCCAAAATGACTGTAGTCCGTAAATAATCACACAAGATCTTTTATGACTAAAAAAAAAAATGACAACTGAGGAAACTTTTAACCTGGTCGATTAAGTTAAATATAAACGTATACGTAGATAATAAAATGACTGTTTGGTGTTTTGTCGTGCGGAGCTTCAGTAAATGATTGTGCAGTCCCTATTCATTCAACCAAATCGTAGGGTTAACTGCCTTTGAAAAACTTTAAACTTTTGATGGCTTCCGAAAAGTAAATTTGCTGAAACTTTCCGTCTATTTGAGTTAGTGAGTGGATGGCCAAAATTATCATTTTATCAGGAAATCGTGTACGGTTTAGCTCAATCATTTTTCGGTGCAGAATGAACATTGACCTTGTTTTTCATCTTGCAGAGTTCAATGCAAATTTTTCTACTTGAGCTGAATGGCAGCATCTTCTACTCTATGTTTTTGAGAGGAAGTGAAACCAGCCCTCCGTTTTCTTGATCAACCACCAGACTATAAGACTGTTAGTGTCCAAAATAAATAAACATATGGTATATGTGGTCGACCGGTTTTGTTTTATACGTGAGAGCACTATCAAGTTTGAACCTTGCCCCGGCAGCTTTGAAGTTGTTTGCCTGAGAGAGCGCAACAAGAAAAGACTTCGTCTTCATATTTCTCGCACTAACGTTTGAGAAAAGTATTTTAAGAGTTTGAAAAAATTCATTACATTTCAATGGATTCTTTTTCTTACGTTATCGCTCCAAGATCAAGCTCTGCTGAGAGACAAGTGCAAGGCAAAGGTTTTTTTTTCTCTGTGGAGAGGGGGCAGTAGAAGGCAGCAGGGGTAGGGTAAGGAAGAGTATGATTGAAAAAAGAAATGCAGCCAAGAAGAAATGTAAAACAGCGACAATTTATGACAAATGGACTTTTATTTTTACAACTTGAAGTTAGTCTACTATGGTTTCATGTTCCTCGGGTCGTGTATTTTGCACTGCACTTTGTTGGAACGTATCGGCCAGACGAAGGCTTGTCAACTCATACAAACTTATGAGCTTAGTTGTAGTCACAGCATACAGAAGAGCTCTGAGCACTGCCATCTATGGAAATGAAGGTAAACTAAAAATATCAGAAAAAAATGATGTCAAGTAAGCGTTCATGTTTGTTTATAACTTGACTTAAGTGCTAAGGTATCTTGTGCTTTAAAATCATAAACGGCATACACTCGCAACAAAGTTTGTCCGCCATTTTATCAGCTACTTTACTGTTAACAAGCAATCACATTAAAGAAATTTATAAATTGTTATATGAGAAGGCCTGCTTACTTGCTTCTAGATCTATGTGTGGAAAGTGAGTCTAATTGCTAAAGAGTAAAATAGCTAGCTGGAAATCCTACTAAAGAAAGAGCTCGCTCAACAATAATTTGCAACGCTTTGCCTTGCGAAACCTGTAATACGGTTAAGGAAGCTTACTCAGTTTGCTGCACTCAGAATAAAGGCAAAATACATAAAAAGCCAAAAGGGCGCGATTTTTTTGCTAGCGCGAAAGGTAAAAGCAAAAGGAGCAACGTGCGCGATTTTGGCAAAAAGCAAAATTTGCCAAAAAGGCAAAAATGGCAAATCGTGCCTGCAGTGGGCGCAATAAGAATAGCGTAAAATACGGCCCAATGTGTTACGCTACTTTCGAAGTTTAGAATGGACAGTGTGTCGGATTTTGACTCCTTACAAGAAAGGCGCAAACACTTTTGAGACGTAGCTGAGATGGAAGGAAACTACATAAAAATCGCTACAAGATGGTGCTCATTTGAAGAGAAAAAAATTAACCTTTGAATTACAGCATTTCTAAAACAAATTTTTGTCCGATTTTCGCTAATTTTGATTTGTACACCAACATCGTGCGCGAGGCCCATTCTTGTCCTGTTAATGAAATCTAATGGGCTCAACTTGTCGAGTAATATGATGGTGAACCTGTCAATTCGCTTGAAATGTTCAGAATCAACTGTAAGCTGCTGAAAAGGGTTATTGGCAAGGAACTCAAATGTCAAGTTATGCCAGGATACAGCTCCCATGCCTGCCACACAGATTTCTTGCTTTTCCCATAGAGGGTGGAGGTGGTATCGCAGCTAGTCAATGTATGGAACACTTGTAAGGATCTCGATCACATTCACCTAGACCAGCATGAATGATGTTGATGCTTATGCATGAGAAATTGCATCCTGTTCCAAACCCTACCCACAGGTCCAAGTGGGGCTGGATTGCTCTAAGATAGTGGAGCTTTCCCATCAAGATAACGAGGGGTTTGGCTTATAGCCGAGAGTTTGATCGATTTTTTTCTCTCAGGTGTCAAGAACATAAGGAAATGTCATGCAAATTCTGTGATCGGCTTGTAGCCAAGTCAAAATCAATGTAATTGGAAAGAAAAATTGCTAAATGGCAGTTTTGTCCACTTTGGCGCCTCATAAATTTCTTGCTAGCGAGTTTTCAATAGTTTACAGATGGGAGCACAGGGAACTGTGGGACATTTTCCCGCCTTTTTCCCCCAAACCTTCGAGGTGTCACTTTTTTGATTAAAGTGAATGTGAAGCAACATACTGTAAGCTACAAATTATGAATCCTGTTGTGAAACAGATCCTTGATAACATCGGTAGATTGGGTAGAGAGCTGGAAAACAGGCAGTCAAATCCACCTCAGATGGACGGTGGAAAGAACAAACAGTTTCTGGCGAAGGTGAAGTGTTGTGAATTTTCAGGTGAAGCTCAGGCCAGCCCTCTCCCAGTATTTATACCAGTAATGCTAGATTTACTAGCACTGTTAGCAATGTCATCACTACTAGTACTTCCACAGCTGCCCAGCAAGGACCAAGTAACAGCACAAATTCAACGTTGACTGCGCTTCAGGCTATCGTATAATTTCAATAATTCAAGGGCTGGTCAAAACACTCGCAAGAAAGGCAAAGCAAAAAGTGACCGACTGGTCTCTTCATTAAGGACGTAATTTTACTTGGAGGGCCAGACCACAAGAAATTCCCAGGCAAGGAGCATGGTTGTGGCTTATGGAAAATGGCCATGTTGTTGCGGCTGCTAGTTTTTGAAAGGAGTGGGATGAGAAAGCTTTGCATGATTTTTTGAAGGCCTTATTCCCTTCCAAGCTGGGAGCATTTGATGATGTTGAGGTAAGATGTCCGTTCATTGTCGTTTAATGGCTCCTCTCCTAGTCAGGGCCAGGCTTTGTCTGGCTTTCTGCTCCAAAAGGTCTTCAAAGACAAGCCTGTTTATGTTTGACCCATGCAAGAGATTCTTCCCATGGAACCATCGTTCAAGAAAGCAAAGCATGACAGTGGGGTAAGGACAGCTAAATGTGAATGAGAGTTTATAATTTTTGATGCCTGCTGTTAAATTCCAGGTTGAAAACCTAATTTCAGTGCTATCGCCATGGGTGTAAATAGTGTGCTATTGTATATAGTTCATTGTATACACCCTCATACAGGCTGGTTTGGTGTGATATAGTGTGTAGACTTGGAACACTGGGTCTCAAGGAGGTCTATACTTTGTATTCTGGCCTAAAATTGGATATTTTGTTCACATCTGTTTTTTTGAAACCAGGAAATTTGAAGTTCTGACTCTCTTCCCTATTCTAAAGTCTCGTTTTTCCCTCTTGTTTGTTGTCTTCTCTTGTCTTTCCTTTCTTATTTGCCTTGCTATATAATACTGAAAATTAGTACAAAAGCTCCTTCACCTTGTATTTATTTTTAGAACTTGCATCTCACACACAATGTATATACAACAGATAGTTTAATTTACGTGGCATTGGCTATGTAAAACTACCAGAAAATCTTAAGCAGAGGACTGTTGCCCATCTCCAGGGAGATACTACTTGCATCACTACAATGTAAAATCACTGGTGAGACATTAGAAATGTATTTGACTGTGTAGGCAAATGGTAACAGGTTTTGATTTCCTTTCAGGAAGATGAACTAACTGAAAATGAAAAGTGTGACATAAAAGAACTAATGCAGCCAATTTGGGACTCTACACAAACAACTAGTTCTGCAGGTACTTTTCTGATCCTATTATTAAATCATGAGTTCAGAAAACGTTATATTTATGGGAGATGACCTTTTCGCTGGGGAGGGGGGATACTCACATATATTGGTGGTAGGGGGGTGGTAGGGGTTTTGAGGTGCTCTAACCTTAAATAGGGTATCAGTTTTGCCCCTTCTGGCATTGTGTTCTTAGGGTGATCCTTAGATAGGGTATGTAAATTGTAAAAGTCAACAAAGCAATGTGCAAACATCCTGAACATAAAAGAAATGGTTTGATAAAACTTAACTTTCTGTTATAGTATTACCAAAGTGATTTTACGTGGATTTGAGACCTATTCATACCATTCTCAGTTTTTGTTTTGCCCCTGTATAGGGTATCATTTTTGGAGGTTTGACCCTGACAAGGTATCAGTTTTTGTCTGCTTTGTCCTTAAATAGGGTCAGGATTTAAGAACGTTTGCGGCACACCCCTATCTGAAAATTATAAGAGTTTGCCCCCCCTGTGTTGGTCCAAGTCCAGGTAACATAAAAGAATAATTGAAACAACTTATTGGGACAACTGTGATGAATTCCAGGATTTCATTTTTCTCTGGGCTCATGAGAGGTAGTTGATGGTGTGATAATAAAAGCTCCCTCTTGTTTTGCTCAACGGACAAAATGATCACAAGAATTACAACAAGGAGGTGAACAGATAAATACACCCTCAGATCTAAAAGAGGTTCTCTCACCATCCTTAGATGATACTGTGTTACTCCCACAAGGTGAAGAGTGAAGAGGGTCCAAGATGATCAGATTCAAGTGAAGGTCAGGCAGCAGCCTACTCACTGGAGTCAGAATTGCAGAAGGTAGTTCATTTCTGTATTGATTACTGCTTAGAGAGAAATTTTGAAAACCCCGTGGAGATTTTAAGATGTGCACAGCATTTTCTACTCTGTGGTCGACCTTTCAATGTCACAGACCCCTTGCACCATTAGATGGGGAAACAAATTTTGTCCTTGTTAACAGAGAAAACATCTTTCAGAGTGCTAAGGAGGAATATTAGTCTGTCTTTGAAGTCACAAATCCCAGGGTTACATGGGAGGGGTCATTTTATGGGGAATGTGCTGTTGACGCTGGTGGGCCAAGGAAAGAATTCTTCCGCTTATGCCTTGAAGAAATTAAGAAGGATTACTTTGACAATGGTTTAAAGGAACACCTGTCAGGTGACTATGTCTTTTCTGGCACCGTCATGGCACTTAGTGTCCTTCAGAATGGAAATATTTCTAGGTTTCTGTCTGAAGACCAACTTCAGGAAGTGTTTGGATCTGGACAACCTTCTGAGTGCCTTTTTGGTCCTTTCTTCCAATGGCTAACATTTACTCCAATACACTTCATTTGCCAAGATGTATTTCAAGCCAGAACTGTCAGCTGCTGGATGACAAAGAGCTTTTTCAAATGTATGACTATGCATTTTGCATTGCTTTCTTTGGAAAAAAGTAATCAAATTCCCTTATTAATTAAAAATTGCGGCAGTGTTTTAAGAGGATCTAAGGTAGGCTTGCCACTGTGTTTGCCCATTTGTAAACCTAACATTTAAGGTATCAGCCACCCTTCAGGACTGTCCACATGTGGATCGCTCTCGCGCTTTCGTTTTTCATATAAACCCCTACAAACCACACATGTTTTGAAAGCTTAATAGTTCCAGATTACGGCTCATTCCTTTAAAACTCTCAAAATCGTAAGAGATAGCGTAATTCAGACATTTTTTGGGAAAGCATAAGTCCGTGTAAATTCAACTCCAGTCCTGCTAAGAATGAGCCGAAGAGAATGATAAACATCGCATTTGCTTCTTGACGCGTTCTTCTAAAAAGCCATGACTCAGATTTTGACACGCGCATTTCTTTTTTAACAATAGGATAAAGTCAGAGGAGACAAATCATAAGCTGACCAAATTTCAGCCAAATTGGTCCAGGGGCTGCCGACCTGGAGTTAAGAAAGTACACTTAACTTTCCGAAATTTTTGTTCCAAGAAAAAAAGAAAATATGTTTTTTGCGGCATCTTACCCGCAATGGGATTATAACGCCTAAACGTCCATGTTGATGCTTACCAGAGAGGGATCATCTTGCAATAAGAATAGGTGTTTGACATGTGATATGGAGCAGGCCAAATCTTTACGTGGGACGGCGAGAATACACTATTTTCAGATCGGTTATCACAAGTTAGTTAATTCAAAATTCTCGTTCCACGTATAAATTAAAAAGTTGCGACAGGGCTGCATGAGTCCTGCGGTACGCAAATGTGTATTATTTGCCTTTAGAGTTTGCCATGTACTTACGCATTGTTTAGGCTCATTTATATTGCAAGATTTGTTCAAGTTTCTAAGTATTCTAAGCGTTGACATGGGTACATGAGACCAACAGCTAATTGACTAGCTAGTAGCATGTCAGTAATAATGGTATTAAACCTGTGTTTGTTTCTTTACAAGAACTATAAACACAAAACAAGCTTTTTCTGTACCTGTTCCAATTTTGTTTGCAGGTCCATATTTTGGCTTTTTAGCCATGAAATTTCCTCCTCCAGCTAGGGGGAAGTAATTTAAGTCAACATTAGAGGAGAACTGAAGGCAAAAATTGTCATTTTTTGTAACACTTGTTTTGAAAGCCTACCATAAGTAAAGTAGTAAAGTCAAGTTTAGATAGTTATTCCTGTCCGTTTCTTGGTTTTTGGGAGAAAATTAGATTTGAAACTGCATTTTTCCCGCTTTTCAGGCCTTTTCATTGCAGGCTCGTTATGCGTGTCAGTGGTATGCGGTGAAGTATTACATGGGGAACACTGATTTTGTAAACAAGAAGAAAATAAGCAATATAGGCTGAAAGCTGTTGTCCTGTTGCAGATTTCCTTTGTTATTTCCAACATGAGTTGTGTATAGCCATTTGAGTTTGAGCCAACCTATCCTCTTGCTGAAGAACAAGTTGACTTGGAGGAAGAAAGAGAGGAAGGAGAGGGCAAAGCCAATCTTGATATTAGAGTTGGAAACACCAAAGGGTGCATTTGTGGGGGCAATTGTGTTGCAATGTTGACGGCAGAGGAATGTTTTCGCTGTCAAGAATTGGAGGCCCTCAATTAAAAGTTCGATGAGTAGGGGGGATGCCAAGTTTAGAATTGATTGCCTGGATATGGACGTTCTAAATACTGCCCTTGTTGCAATTCACAACGCATGCTGTAATCCCTTTCCTGAATCCACTGAGAACAGGTTACTTGTTTGAAAATGTAGCTGCAAAAATTATTTGTTCATTGTATAATCTCCTAATTTTTAATGTTCTAGAACATGGTGTTTAGCAGTCTACTGTCAGTTTAATTGGTGGGCTCATGGCATACTGGGAAGAAAAAAAAAACACCAAGTGATTCCACCCTGCGTGGTGAAAGGAATTAGAAAGGAATTTCCAGAGGAAAGTGGTGAATATGTGGGATTCAAAGCAGCAGATATTGAGTTAAACTAAATTTGAAGACAAACAATCATAGATTTTAGCATGCTTTATTAATGTTGGTTTTCTGCCAATTTATAATTGCAAAAACAGTACTCGGCTTTGACTAATACCCTTATATTGATCTTGAAAATTGAACAGTTTTATTTTCCAGTAGTGAACTGGTTCTTTTATTATTTTCTTGGGTTTTTCAACAAGTTCAATTCACCTTAGAAATACATAATTAATAGCATGATTAAGTACAATATGCATGGTTTGTTCTGAGTTAATTTTGATTTGAAATTTGAATGAAATGTATTGCTTGCTGTTGTGTTCAATGTATAGATTGGATGGCATGTCTTTCAAAAAACTTGTGGCTTTACAATTTTTACTTGTCTGACATTTTCTCTGAACAAATAATTTTAATCATCCATGATCACAAGTATTTTGATCATTTGATATATGACCTTGCTCTTGCCTATTTGAAATAAGTACATGTTATTCAGTGTTTTTTTTTTTAATTTTTTACTGTTGCTTTATGTAGTTACAAAGCAGTTTGCAAGCAATGCTTTTATGAAAGACTTTTGTTTGGGCATTTTTTCTTGTGTTGAAATATATTGAAGCTCTTACAAGTGTATACCACATGTAGTCTCGATCAAATTAAACCATTTCTAGTGAAAAAAACTAATAATAATAGCAGTAATATTTGTTGAAGGGCTGATGGGCAAACTGGCCTGTTATTATACATGTATTGTTCAGCACACCAACATGATTGCTTTAATTAATTAAACTAAACTTGGCAACAGTTGGATTTGAAATTTAAAGGAAAATATTTTTTCCCAGAGCAAACCACCAAAAAGGTAAGTATTTTTTTGGTGTACGTGTATGAAAAAATACCTGAGTGAGTGAACACATTGCCCAAAGCCCTTCAATGACCATTGCATCAAATTCATTCAAGTATCAGAAAATCTAGATGTGTGCCTTGCAATCACATCTGCTTTATCTGGTCAAGTGGTGCAAGCAATGTTGCGTAGAATATGTGGTGCTGTGAGAGTGGCACTTCTTTCAGCAGCACCTTGATTCTTTCTTTTGACAATCGCATCCAGCCATGGCTGTACACGATCCTTTGTTGTCTTCTCTATGATTGATTTAGCAATCCACTCCCTACTTCTTTTGGGGAAGAACACCTTGAAATGAAGCTCTCCCTTGTTGTCTCCCCTTGAAGCAGTGGCATGGTTTTTACTGGTGTTGGCTGTGATCAAGGGCTGCTAGCTGTGTTCGAGCAACCATGTCCTTATACCAAAAGTGCTGCCATTTGGACAATGTAAACTATTATTTAATCTCAGGAGTTCATTCACATATGAGGCAAGCTTCACATAGGAGGCAAGACTCTATGGTGAGCAAGAGTCAAACTGGGTATCGACTGGAACTGTATCGCATGGCTACACAGCCACGTACTGCGGACTCGTGAACTCACTAACAGCATCACACTGTCACATTAGGGCATATCAAGATGCATCCAACCAACATCCCAAGTTTGTATACTAACAGAGAAACAACAACATGATATCTGTGACTCTAATTTTTTCAGAGTATACGTTTCTCCCAGAATTTACACTCAATATCCAAAACATAGTAATAATAATGATAATAATATTGACAATACCACTACTGCTACCGCTACCACTACCACTGACAGATGGTACCCACCCAAAGTGCAGAATGCGTGAGTAATTTCAAGAGTCAGTTGACCACCTTGTCTCTGGAGGTCCTGAACTCGCCAAGATAGAGTACATAAGTGAAAAGAGCAAGACTTAAAAGATTTACATAATAATAGTAATAATAATAATAATAACAACAACAAAACAAATTTGTGTTGACCTTTTGTCAAAATGAAAGTCTCATTCTATTGCTTACTTCTGATTGCAAACTATTATCATTTAAAACACCTAAAAAAGAAAAACTTCTACAGACAAAACTCCAGTTTAAATTTTGGGAAGTTCGACTGAAGAAAGTCTGTTTCTGCTGTCGAAGTCATGATTTTTCCTCATCACTTAATTTTAGAAGGTGTGCATACATTGCTTGTGGGTAGTAAAAAACACAAACACACAATTTTCTTTTCAAATAGCTGTCAACTGATGGAATCCAAATGTTCATATTTTCAAGTCCTGAAGCTATGCTACTCAGGTCTCAATGTTGGATGTTATAAGTTTGTTGCTTGCAAGAATTTGAGCAGCTAAGTGTGGATAAATATCAGTAAGTAAACACAGGCATGACCATAGCCCTGTAAATAATTTCAGCAGCAGCACAGGTAAGGGAAGAACGGGGGGCAAACGAAAGTCCATGGAGAAACAGGATTGCAAACACTCTGCAGAAAGCAATAAGCAATGGAACAAACCTTTTAGAGAACTTTTACAAAGGTCACAATGTTGAGAAATTGTCATATGTTTGAAATGCATTGTCAGTCATGCCTATTGATAGCACAGCATTGAACAGTTTGTCATAGACTGTCCAGATGTATTTACCGCAAATTTGTATCTACATTGATGGGATTCTGACTTTCTTGACAATGAGCACTCTCTTTGTGGGAATGTTTTATGATTGTTACAGCTTCTATGTTGTAACCTAATCATGATCAACAGACTTTGGTTGATTGTTTTAAAAAGAACAGTTTGGATCATGATTGCCTTTCGACAAAGCCTAAATTTTCAGAAAGTTGTCCATTTTGCAAGATTCTTTGTCTAACAACAAGGGGCTATGAACAAGCCCCTGTTCCTCTAATTTTTTTGTCCCAATTCCACCTGGCTGATATTTAGGATTTCTTGAAACTGTTTTTAATACAGGAATTTGGAATGCCATTTGTTTCAGTTTATAAATCTGCCCTGAAATGCTGCAAACACTTTTTTGTACTATCTGTTATCAGAAAACCTCTTAAAGAAAAAAGTCTACAAATCTAGCACGGATTAGCATATCATGTCGCGAGGGAAGCTTTGACATAGCTTCTAATGCAGCTCATTGATAAAAGTGACGCACTCCTCGGTAAAGCTGATCTCTCTTCCTTTCATCTATGTCACCCTCATGGATAAGTTTGTCAAGCAGTTGTCTGGTTGCAAAGGCAATCAACAGCTGCCCGTCATTTCAGTTGATGACTTTCTCCAGCAGACTTTTCCTATATCCAGACACATGCAAATACTTGGCATTTGCCACCTCCACAAAGGATGCTTCGCTGGACAACTGTGTGTGGCACCATTTTTGCGAGTGTGCTTTTCTTTGCCACCACCATTCCTTAAAAGTCCATTTTTTTGACGTTTGTTGCTTTTTTTGCGATGAGTTTTTCAATTCTTTTTTCTGCATCTACTGCCTTCAAAGAGGTAGGAGAATTGTACTCATCCATCATTATTGATTTGAATTGATCTTTACTTTTTTGGTCGCTAAAATAAATGGAATTACAGTTGATGTCTTGTTTGAGATGGAAAAAATCTGATATGGTCTTGTTTTTGACGTCTTCCCCCTTTGCCATGCAAAGACCTTGCCACAGAGCACCACCTTCATCACCGACATATGATTTTAGATGTAATCCCCGTCCTAAGACCTCTTCAGTATCTCTGTCATGTTTGCCAGCCACTGTTGGGAGAACTTTGTTAATGGCCACATCAAAAGACTGCACCATTTTTTTCACGTTATCTGAATTTTCACTGGGTTTGGCTGCAAATATACTGACTAATTTGACATCGCGTCTCAAGATGGGATCGTAAGTGGTCATATCAATTTCTGTGTAATTCTGTGCGTGGCTTTCACAGCCATCAAGGCTTACTGGTTCGTCAACAATTCCAAGGGTAATGAGTGCACCTAATTGCACCCTCTGCTCAGACGAAAGAATGACATAATTGTTGCCAACACACACCATTAAATTTTCATATAAATTTCTAGCCATAAAATCGTCCTGAACCCTTTTCTGCCCAAGGGAGACAGATGTTGGGGACCACCCCTCCTACCCAAGGCAAGCTGAACTCAACTATTTTAAAATGGGTCTTTAGTAACATCATTCCACATTTTATTTAATATCTCACTGACTACGCTTTTAGAGAGAAAACATTAGAGAAAAACATTGCTCTAGAGATAATGAGCTTTCTGATAGTATGAAAAATCTTTCCTTTTTAGGCACATGCTGCTGAACTATGTAACTGCAAAACATAGCAAAATGAAAACTTCATTACAAAAATGTCTCCATGTTGTCTTTGTTTTGAACATTGTGTTAGCTGGGCATCACTTTTCTGTGCATATAATGTTCATGTAGCCACTGAGAAAGAAAAAATAAGGCTAAAATACAACAGGCTGCTATGTTTAAATTATGAAGGGATAAACATTTGCCAAAGGAACAAAAATTGAAAGTCCTTTGAAAAGTAAATTTCAAACTTTGCGCCATTAATTACACAAGATTCTCTGCGGTATGATTTTGAAAGCAATCCAAACAAATGCGTTTGTCACGTAGTTCACAAGCCATCCTACACTAAGTAACTTTCCTTTGCTTCAAGCAACACTTACAGTGACCTTTGCTGTAGGGTATAGAGCAGTGTCCTCCTTCAATCTGTACTGAACTTGCAGAAAATTTCCTTGCAGAAAAATCGCCAATCAGATTCTTGACCAGGTCAAGGCAAAAAGCAAGGTGAGTTCTGTTCCTGTGGTGTCTCAACAATTTCTCCCAAATGTGGGCATTGACAATACAGAGGTTGACAAGAAAACACAGAAGGCAACGCCACCAGTTCTTAGACTTTCTTCCCGTCATGTAGTACCTGCGGAGTTGATCATTTAGGTCCACGCCACCCATGTTGTTGTTGTTGTATGATTTGACAACAGGAGCAGATGGAACTTCAATCATGCTTCCATCTCGCTGCCTCCTGTTCACTTGTTCATCCCCACAGGATTCTACTGTGTAATTAGAAAATAAACAGGCTTTTTATCTCTCCACACAGTGACAACCAGATTTCCTTTTCGAAGACATACTTTCTTCTTGCTGAAGGCGTTTCACTTGTTGTGTTGTTGGCGCAATGTCCCTTGAGATGCCCTGGCGGTTCGAGCAAACAGTTCCACAGAGGTAAATTTTATCTTAAGGCAAATTTTCAGCTAAAGGAATTGAAGAAAAGAAATTGTCAATGAAGACATGGTGATTTTTGCCAACCAAAGGCCTTGTTAACTTGTGAACGACTCGATATACTAGCCCTTGCTTGGTATTCACACCACGCTCCTTGCCAGTGTAAACACTGAGATCGACAACACATCCGTTCAAAGAGTCTGCACATTCCCACACTTTTATACCTCTTTTTGTAGGTTTTTGTGGCATATACTGCTTCATACCAAGCCTTCCTTTAAAGGCCATCATTGCCTCATTGCTTTGCAGAACAATTGTGTTCCTTTAAAAAAAGTACTGTAAATTTTTTGTGGCACCAGTCGTTTTCAACATATTTTCTCACTGAGCAATGCTTTTTAATGGCTTCACAGTGACGTGCACGCAACATTTAGATCGATTAAAATCCACTCTGTTTGGAGAGTTTTGAATTTTTAAATATGCGCACTTCTTGTTTGCGCATTCTAAGGAAACAAGACAGAATTGAAGTGTCCTTCTCCCACCCTTACAAACCCCCCCTCTTTTGCATGGTTGTGCTCTACCCAACTTCCAGTTGTCTAGAACCACCGACAAAGGCTCCGCATCATTGTATTCCACTTCATACTTTGCAGAACCTTGAGGAGCCAGAAGAACCTTCTTCACCTCAACTGGCTCAAGTTTGTCAGTTTCGTCTTGGTTGGCATAGTCTTCGTCCCTTTCTCAAAACGCTGATGTCCATATTGTCGCTATTCCTACCAATAAATACAAAAGGTCATTGACACTTCAGGAAGAAAATTCTCTTGAAAGCATGGAGTTTTGACAAACTACCACAACTATTTTCATATTTTATCACAATGACCCCCACTGACACATATGCAGCCATTTACTCTACGCCTCCCAAACAACAAAATAGACGTGTAATTTCATGCACACTTGTAATGAAGAATCTAAAGTTAGTATTTTTCTTTGGTGAGAGACGAGGTCCATTTGTGCATATTTTTTATGAAAACAGAACACCATTCACCTAAACCCAAAGAACAGAGCATGCAGTCAACTCTCTATTACATATTACAAGAATGATAACATACTCTTCATCAAATGGCTTTTGCTTTGTGGGTGACCCGTGGGATTTTTCTTTAGGTCTTTTAACCGTTGGTAGACATGGCTTTTGAAGCATGTTGTCATTGGAACTAAGTCCACTTACGCTGGCTATTAATTCTTCAATGCTGTCATCCTGTTATATTCAAAAAGAACATTTAGCTCAATTTCTGCTACTCTCTTGAACAATGACTGGTAATCGAGCCTAAAAGAACATATAACTATAGAGTCGAACCTGTATATAACGGCCCTCTATATAGCAGTCACCCTGTGTATAACAGTCACTGAACAACTTCCCAAAAAATCATCCCTTATATTTACAGTTAAGTTGACCTGCACATAGCGGTCACCTATATATAACAGATGCGGTCACCCTTTAGACTTCCTGAATCCACAATTTCACATTCTTTTATCTGTATGTAATCGTCACGAAATTGGGTTATGATTACTGAATAATGACAAACTTTATTCATCAGCTTGTTAAATAGCAGCCACCATGGCAGGGACCTCACAAAAATACAAATATTAGTACAATTACTAATACATGCGATTGCCTACGTCCAGTGTATGCTTGCGGCATATAACATTAAAGTGCCGTCACTTTCCAACAGTTACTGTAACCTTAACAACACAACTGTAACCACACTGTTTTCACTTTCTTCATAGTTACCTGATTACTACATTGTACCTTATCCGTTTCAAATTGTTTTCAATAGATGTAAATTGAGTGATTTTCCACTTAAAAACGTTGTTCATTAGCTTTCAGTAGACTTTTACTGCACTTCCCTAAAAGTACACCACGGACATTTTATGGGCCTTTTTTTATCGTGTTTATTGCGTTACTGTTACTCATTATTGTCATCAAAATGGTAGGTAGGTAAAACTTTATTTATGCAGGGTGGCCCATTCAGCACAGTGGCTGGTATCCAGAGGGGCCCTGCTAAATACAATTTCTAAAAATATAAAACGTCTAATAGTTGAAAATAGTTATAAAAATAGAGTTAAAAAAAAAACTAACGTCTAGTAGTTGAAATAGTTATATAAAAAGAGTTTAAAAAATTGAAACGAGTTACAAGCATGAACTGGTAGGGAAAAAAATAGATATCATAAATTAGGTGCTATAAATAAAATGGGCTTTGACAAGATTTTTAAAAGAGGAGAGTGATACAGCTTGTTGGATTTTACAAGGTAGTGAATTAAAAAGGGCTGTGCCAGAAAATCTAAAAGTACGTTTGCCAAGGCTAAGTTTGGGTTCGGGTAGATGGAGGTCAGCCTTCCTTTGAGTGTTGTAACCATGTACATTGTAGTTCCTAATGAAATAGTTACTTAAATACTGAGGAACTAAGTTATGCAAACATTTAAAAACTAAAACACATTTGTGGATTTTACGGTTCGTTTCTAAGTCAGTCCACCTTAAAACATTAAAAGTATCTCTAGAAGAGTCACGCTTGAGAATGATACGGGCAGCACGGTTTTGCAACCGCTGCAGACTTTTGCTGGAGCCAACAGACAGTTCACCCCAAGCAGTGTCAGTATAACTTGAGATTGGCTCAATAAGGGTATTGTAGACACACTTCGCTGCTTTAAGAGTGAGGCAAGATCGTATGCGTGCTAGAAGTCCTAGACGCTTATTAACTTTTTTACAAGTAGTGTCTATATGCTCTTTCCAGTGAAGCTGTTCATCGAGCATAGTCCCAAGGTAAGTGAACTTCGTCACTCTCTCTATGTCCTTGCTTTGGATCTGCAGGACAAAGTCTGAGGTGGTTTGCAACAGTTGTCTTGTTCCAAAGAGTAACCCTTTGGTTTTGTTCTGGTTTAGTATTAGCTTACTGTTCACCAACCACTGCTCAACACGGTTGAGGTCTTCTTGTAAATTTTCCCTGATGTTGCTAACCTCAGATCCAGAATAATAGATAACAGTGTCATCCGCATACATGCTAATCAACGAGTGCAGTAAACATTGAGGCAAATCGTTTGTGTATCACAAATAATAGAGGCCCCAACAAGGAACCCTGAGGAACACCGAAGTCGAGAGGAAGGCTGGATGATAACTCCTTTCCATATTGAACTCGCTGTGAGCGGGTGGTGAGATAGTTTCTGAACCAGCTGAGACTGTGCCCTCTAACTCCATAGTGCTCTAGCTTGTGAAGGAGACATTTGTGGTCAACAAGATCGAAAGCCTTTTTTAAGTCAATAAAGGCAGCGCTAGTCAACTGTTGTTTGTCCATGTGTTCTAATATATGATCAACCAAGTGGACAACCGTGGTTTCGGTAGAATGCTTCTTACGGAAGCTGGATTGATATACCGATAGAACTTTGTTAACCTCAAAAAATGCTAACAGTTGAACTTGGACCGCATGTTCCATGACCTTGGAAACGAGAGGGAGAACTGAAATCGGACGATAGTTGTTCTCGTCATCCTTTTTTCCTGCCTTAAAAATGGGAGTTACTTTAGCCTCCTTCCACTGAGATGGGATTTCGCCAGACAAAATTGTGAGGTTTATGAGATAAGTGATTGGCTTGGCTATTACAGAGGATGCGTCTTTGAGGAGTTTTGCGGGGATTTTGTCAAGCCCGGTAGCTTTGGAAGATTTTAACTTTGACAGTTCATGGCGGACGAAACTGGCGCTAACTTCTTGCAGAGTAAAGTCATTGTTAACTCTGGGAGCTAAAATTCTTGGCAAGGTATGGTCTTTGAAGACGCTGCATAGATTCTTTGCAATTGATGAAAAGAACTTGTTAAAGTTCGTTGCCGACATTGTTTCTGATCCTCCGGATGCAGATTTCTTTTGTTTAGGTAAGATCTTGTTTAGTGTTCGCCACATTTCTTTAGAGCTTTGATCATTTGAGAGCTGGCTGGAGTAATAACAACATTTTTCTTTACGGATTTTTGTGTTCACAGCATTATGTAATCTTTTGTAGTTGCTCCAGTGAAGCTCTTTGTTTGTTGACATCGCTTTTTTGTGTTGATGATCACGCTGGTGCATGAGGTCTTTTATTTCTGGCGTTAGCCATGGCACGGATCTTCCGTGGACACGGCACGTGACAACAGGCGTGTGTTCATCGGCCGCTGTGAGAAATAGGTCTTTCAATGACTGCCACGCATCATTAGGAGTTTGGTCAAGTTCTAAGATATCCCATGGGATGCTGTTTAGATCCTCGCAAAACAAAGCGGGGTCGTAATGTTTATAATTCCTGGCCTCAACAATCCTTGGCGGTGGAAGCGGAATTCTGTGAAGTTTCCTAATTCCAAAAATGGCCGAGTGATCGGAAAAAACTGATCGGTAATACTCCAGATACATAAAGTTCAGGCTTTGAAGTAAAAAATAAATCAATAAGAGTTCTAGAATTTTGAGTAATCCTGGTAGGGTCGGTAATGAGCTGCTTCAAGTTGAATAAATTTGCAATGTGCTGGAAATTTTTTGTCGCCGCATTTGGTGTAGTATAATCAAAATTGAAATCACCAAGTAGAACAGTTTCGAAACTTTCATTTATGTGGTTATTTAACATTTCCTCCAAGCTGTCCGTAAATGTCGAAGCGTCGAGGTTTGGTGGTCTGTAAATAGCCCCAAACAGGATCTTTTTACTGTTTGGTTGTGATAACTCAAACCAAAAGCTTCAATATTGTCGGCAGGAGTATCGAGGTGATTGAAACTCAAATTATCTGCTATGTAAACAGCTATACCATCCCCATGGCAGTCTCTGTCTCTTGTGTAAATGTAAATCGAGTGATCATTTGTACATAAAAATGCTATTTATTAACTTCCAGGGGAGTTTAAAGGAAACCTGTGTACAGCCGTCACCCTGTATATAAGGGTCACCTGGCCACTTCCACTTCTGCGTGTTTAAAAATTTCGGAATCGTAGGCGACATGACAATTATACATACATGGCTTCAAGCTACAAATAAAAGCGGAGCTACTTATGGACATAATTGACCATAAGGGAAAAGAAGGATTTTTTCCTTGGATAGGAAACTACTGGTCAGCTGTCAATTACTCATAACATGGCTGTCCAATATCAAAGAGGTGCCTATGGTAATGGTGCTACTCTCTAATTTTTCAAGGTACGGGGTTGGGCGCACGGACGGACGGACATACATACGGACAGTCATGTGACAATCAGAACTTTTTATATCACTGGGTTACCAAATTTCCTAAAGTATTGAGGCTCCACCAGTGCACCTTTGGCACGCAGGAGTCCACTAATAGGATCTGGGTAAGAGGGCACAATGTGAATTAGTGATCACCTGGGTCTTACTTTAAGAGCCAATAAAATGTACTGCGTCGTGAAAGGAATCACAGAGGAGGAGCATTGGGACAGTCGTTTTGTTCTGTGTTCAGTCAGTATACAATCACTTACAAATGAAATACTATTTGTATCGTATCAATGCAACAGGTGGCCTTTGTAGTACAATACGCAAACTAATTTAGACTGTTGGTGGAGCAGATTTCTCAGTTGAATTATATGAGGGTTTCAGTGAGGATCGGAAATCCAGAATTTTTGAACTTCAGTATTTCTACTGAAAAAAACAGGCACTTTCTCTCAAAATGATAATGATAACGATAACGTAATTGTCAGTATTACCTTTCTTGTTTGATTTCCTGGATCTAGCCTATGTGCTTTTACAGTAGCTCGAGTATTTTACTATGATTTCTGGCCCTCCCTGCTTTCTTGTACTCATCGACATCGCGATACAAGCTCTATTCTTGACAGAGAAGATGCAAATTTCAGCTGAATACTCTTAGTTTTTAGATTCTTTGACTTGCATTAACAGTGCTACAGCTCCATCTAACTGCCAGAAATTTTACAGGGAAAAAACTCTGGTGGTTTCCTATAGTCATGTAAACACTGCTTAAGTCCTAACTTCACCTTTCCAAATTCACGTGGCAATTCATTGTAAAGTTCAGTCTTCATCAGCAGTGTAACACCATTTGCAACCTAAATAGAGTAATTCCACAGGCAGGGTCAGTTGATAAAACACATTTAAAGTTATGTTATTCGAAACTGAAGCGACCAAAAAGATACAGTTTTACTTCAACATTTCTTGCAACTTTTGCTGTGGTTTGAGCAACTTCCTTTTCTACTGGTGCCTTGACTGATGTTTCTTGAGTCTGGAAAGTTGCGGGCAGAGTTGGTAAGAAATATTGTACAGCCGTTACATCACACTGAATTGGGCACACCAGGATAGCAGAAGCCGTGCATGTTATTGGCTTAAAGCCAGCATGTAGTTGGTATTAAATAAAGATTGAACTATCCAAGAGGTAGCATAATCACATGTTAATTACAAAGAAACTTTTATTTTGTTGTTGGACTTGTCTGGTCTCCGATTCATATTCTTCGATAGCTGTCTCCTATAAGCAGACATTGTGAAGGTGGTTGGTTAGTCAGTTAAGGGTGTTATAACCACTGATGAGCCTAAATTACGCAAAGTGACAATGGTCACTTTGCGTACTTACTAACTGTTAGCCTAGTGGACCAGCCAGCCAGGCAAATGTATTCCGAGTTTCAAATATGGTTAAACCTACTCAAGACAGCGAGAGACCTTTAAATCTTTTTCCCAACATGAAAAGAAGTCACCCGGTTTGGTTATGCGTAATGTAATCGAACAACTGCAGTCGACTGAGCCAAATGCAAGCTAGACAAAGTTGAGGGAGGATGACTTTTTTGTAAAAGGCAAACAGTATATAAAGAGCTGTAATGTTTTAAACTTTAAGAAGCACGGATCGCATTAACATATCAAAAGTGCAAAAAATTGATGCTCAGGCACATGGCGACTTATCTAATGTTGATTGCGTCAGGGTTTGACAGCAAGATTGGAAAATTCCTCCCTCTCCCAGAACACATCAGATTACAGGGTTTTCGTTATTCCGACCGCTTGCACACAGGCACAAAGTTATGAATCCTCTCCCTTCCAGTCTTAAAATTGACTTTCATTGGCTTAGTAATTTAAATGTTTTAACATGTAAGCTTTAGTTATTACTAGGAGTAAATTACCTCTTCTCCCAAAATTTCCCTGTGAATGTATGAGCTCTTCCAACGAAGTAATTCCAACTTGATGTCCTTATTGTCCTAAAGAGTAGTCAAAATGACATCCGTTTGTGCTCAGAAAATTTTACACTACCTGCACGAAAACTTTAGGGCTGACAGGAGCCAAAATTAGGCCTTAATTTTGGAGCGTAACAGCAGCCTTACAGGAACCTAACTATCTGAGTGTAACATGAGCCCTACATGAACGTTACGAGAGCATTAAAAAAGCTGGCTTTAACGCTCTTGTGATGCTTTTGTTACAGTAACATTTACGTTCTCAAGTGGGTATTGTTTTACATTTATCAGAATTTGAAATGAAAATATGTAAGAAATGTTAGGCTTTTGTTAGGTTCTTTGTTGGGTTAACTAGGTTCTGCTTAATGTGACATCCGTCATTCGCAAGTTACCTGATAAAACGAAATATGGAAAGAATGTACATTCCTCACGTGCTGTGCACTCACAACTGCTTTACGTCTGTCACTGGCTACTCACCTGATATATTATGCATGTTGCTTTCGATTCGGGCCTTTCGCTTGGGTCCGCCTTGGGCTTTCATTCCCTTGTGGACGTTTGTTTGAGGTGAATTACATGAAGTTTGAATAACATAAAGGATTTGTACCTACAAAGCAGTCGAATCTGCTTGCCAAGATCAGCAAGATGTGCAGACCAGCGAGTTGTGAATTCCACCAGATGATCCCAGCTGACTACCTAGCGTTAGAACACTGTGCGTACCTTTATTGGCTGTTACTCAATCCCAGCAAAATTTTACACATTATCCATACAGCTGACAGTCCAACAGCTTCTTTGCAAGTCCAAAACAGCAATGCTATGGTTTGAACACACATTGTTCATCGCCTCGAACAGGGCTGAGATGGCCGCGATGACGAGTGCATTTACGTGGTGCAATAATCTTGATGTCGCACTCACCCTATACGCTGCTATACGTGAATGACTTAACCTTCAATGCCATTTTTTGGTTAAAAGAAGCTATGTTAGAAAGGATGGTCGACATTGGTAAGCAAGATATGTGCAATCAGACAAACAAACTATGTCGTCACCCATGACTTTGTATTGTTTTTCTACTAGTGGCATGATGCTGTTATAATCTGAATGGCAGATTAGCAGAAAACAGCCAAACTTGAAAATAAGATTGAATATACATTTTCGGTTCATGGGTTATGAATATAAGTACTCAAAAATTGGAAAGTTATCTTTCAAAAGTGTCATCGTTTCATTTCAGAAATGGTCCTCCAATTTAGAACATAGTCAAGAGTAACATTTTCACAACAAACAACTGAACTAAATAACTATCGAAAACTGGATCATCCTTAGGTTGATTTTATGCCGTGGGATTTAGAACCTTCAAGATGGGAAGAAGAGTCGATTAAATTAATGCTGCTGATCTTTGAAGCTTCACCCTTGCATACATTACTTGTTGAGTAAATGTCTCATTTATTTGGGCTTCAGTTGGTAATGCCATGTTTGCAGCTTGTCCCTCTTTCTCTCGTTCAAGATAAAAGGCTGTTATATATTCTGCAAATGAAGTAATGAATCCATTGAGGTGGTGAATAGTAATGGAAGGTTTTATTCTTTACAATTGATATTTTACAAAGGAATAGATAATATTAAGCTTTGCATTATGGCGACCTGAAGAACTGCAAGATAATGTATTTACCGTTAATTCCATGAAAATAGTTTTGTGATGGATATGATTTTTAGTGAAATTGTAGTGGACAATTTCCCAAATGTAATTGCTGACCTTGATGACTTGTAACTTTACGTGTTAATTGTTTTGTATTACGTTATTGTGAGCCCAGCTATTATGTGTGAAACTCCCACTTTAAAAACTGGCATATACATACAATTAAGTGAGTTAATGTCTTGATGGTTTCCAACAGTTTCGCTATGCCTCTCCTCTTGTCACAGATTTCAATTTAAGCCAGTTTGAAAACACTAAAGTCTTCCTTCAAACGAAAATATCAGAACAAGGATACCAAACAGAATGTCGGTTACAGCTGTAGCATTGTTGTTTTGATATCCTGATAGATGTTGCTACGGTAAATTGATAGGAAGAAGCATTATTAACCACGATAGATGTATTGCAAAAGATGAACAATTAAAACCTATTATCTGAAATGTTTGTTAGAAAATCTGAAGTCATTATGCTCACCTTTGCAAATGGCAACTTTCTGTGAATCCAGCAGAGACTTGGGGTTTTCATTAGCCTTTTCCTTTTTTTGCACCAGTCCTTGACCGCAAGAGTTTGCCAATTCTTCAGTCGAGAAAACCAAGGGTACTAACTTCTTCAACAAAAATAGCGGACCTTTTTTTGTGCACTTTTTGAATGAGACTTTGTAATGAGGTACGATCCACGAACACGTCGCGTCCTTCAAAGAGTCTCACTTTATTTGTTGAATTCTGAAAACTGATCACAAATCAGCTATTAAGAGCAGCTCCGCCTAAATATCAACTAAACCAGGAAATAGCCAAAAAATGAAATTTCTTCAAACTCGCCCAGAATGAAGTTCTTAGGGCACCAGTTACAAAAATATCGGTTTAAGTTTGTTAAATCAATTAGTGTTTTTTTCACAAATTTTTTTCTTCCCGATGCCCAAAATCAGCCAAAATCAATCGAAAATAGACTGCATATTCTGAGACTCAACCGTAAGAGTAGAGATTATCATTAAAAACTAATTGTACGTCGCATTTGTACTTTCTTTCTTGTATATTTAGAGCTATTTAGATCACGATTTGATTAGAAATCAAATATTTCACAAAATTTTGAAAGCTTATGGCGCAACACAACTAAACGAGTAGTGAATATTTAGCCTATTTTTAACTGCTCAAAAGGCATTCTGGTACATGGATTTCCTCAAAATGGCTTATGTAGTCTGGAAGAGCATGATTTCTTCTTCAAATTAGTGAAATAAAATTTTGGGTAATTAAACTCGTGAGCGCCGAGAATGCAAAGTAAATGTAGTTCTACTTCCTGAAAACATGACCTTTGACCCAAGCATCACGGACCCGATAACAACAATAGACAGCGGATGTTTCGTTAGTTTTAACATTTGCGAATGAAATCGGTCTGAAACAGTTACTGCAAGAAACTTGTAGACGTAAGAAATCTTATACCGTCTATGAAGGAGTTAAAAGTTGCATTTTTGACACAATAACTTCGTTCGTTGAGAATTGAACATTAATGAGCTTCAATGAAATTTGCGAAGTTGCGATGTGTTTTAGCTAGCTGATACTCACCTGAATGTTTATATTTATAGCAGACTCATTTTCTTGGAAAAACGCTCGGAAGGAACTGAATTCAGATTTTGCAACCTTTGCAAGTACCAATGTTTAAATTCCCACCTGCTGAGCACTGATAATCGTTCATCAGAGAAAAACAACCAAACTGCACAGTTGCCATTAGCAACCCAAAATAACATTCTCTCAAAATGTAAAGTGAAATAATGTTGGATTATTGACTGCCTTTCAGGACTAAATTACAAACCAGATTCAAGCTTCGTTACCTTTTAAAAATGCTTGACTTTCTTTGTTTGCGTCGGCTTTATTTATTTATTTCATTGCATTATTAAATTAAAGTTCATATTCCAAAACACTCACAATTATTGACAGACGTCACAAATTTTCGGATAAACAATAGGTTTCAGCATTGAAACAAGTTGCAATAAGATAACGACAGAATGTATTGGTGGTTTCTGATGTACTATCCTTGCCATTGACTTAAGAGAAAAGGAAAAGAGGTTCACGTCTAAGGGATTTTTGGAAACAGTTTCGTGACTTACCTGGTGTGAGAATTGAACCTTGCCATGCGTTTTATCTAGCCGATACTCGCCTGAATGTTTATATTTATAGCAGCCTCGTTTTCTTGGAAAAATGTTTGGAAGGAACTGAATTCAGATTTTGCAACCTTTGCAAGTAACAATGTTTAAATTCCCACCCGCCGATTGTTTATCAGTATTATATCCGGGGGGATTGGTGGTTTTGGATGGGCTAGACGGAGGAGTAAAAATGTTAACAAGTTCCATTTCGGTTGCAAAATCTGAATTCCGAGCGTTTTTCCAAGAAAACGAGTCTGCTATAAATATAAACATTCAGGTGAGTATCGGCTAGATAAAACGCATTGCAACTTTGCAAATTTCATTGAAGCTCGTTAATGTTCAATTCTCAACGAATGAAGTTATTGTGTCAAAAATGCAACTTTTAACTCCTTCGTAGACGGTATAAGATTTCTTACGTCTATCAGTTTCTTGCGGTAACTGTTTCGGACTGATTTCATTCGAAAATGTTAAAACTAACGAAACATCTGCTGTCTATTGTTGTTATCAGGTATGTGACGCTTGGGTCAAAGGTCACGTTTTCAGGAAGTAGAACTGCATTTACTTTGCGTTCTCGGCACTCACGATTTAATCACCCAAAAATTTTATTTCACTAATTTGAAGAAGAAATCATGCTCTTCCAGACTACATAAGCCATTTTGGGGAAATCCGTGTACCAGAATGCCTTTTGAGCAGTTGAAAATAGGCTAAATATTCACTACTCGTTTAGTTGTGTTGCATCATAAGCTTTCAAAATTTTGTGAAATATTTGATTTCTAATCAAATTGCAATCTAAATAGCTCTAAATATATAAGAAAGAAAGTACAAATGCGACGTACAATTAGTTTTTAATGATAATCTCCACTGTTGAGGTTACAAGTCTCTGAATAT
The DNA here is from genome assembly GCF_042242905.1 of Orbicella faveolata. Classification (NCBI taxonomy): domain Eukaryota; kingdom Metazoa; phylum Cnidaria; class Anthozoa; order Scleractinia; family Merulinidae; genus Orbicella; species Orbicella faveolata. The sequence continues at coordinate 29,804,709 of NW_028301576.1, forward strand.
GCAGTCTACTTTTGATCGATTTTGGCCGATTTTGGGCATCGGGAAGAAAAAATTCGTTAAAAAAACTAATTGATTTAACAAACTTAAACCAACATTTTTGTAACTAGTGCCCTAAGAACTTCATTCTAGGCGAGTTTGAAGAAATTTCATTTTTAGCTATTTCCTGGTTTAGTTGATGTTTAGGCGTAGCTGCTCTTAAGAAGATTGCAGGGTTTGGTGAAGAAAAAAATTTGCAAAATGCTGAGGTGAAATAGAAAATTTTAAATACCTGTACTGGACTTAAGTTTGCTCTCACAGTGTACTTGGTTACTGGCTGCACTTGATCTGACACTGATCCATTGCCAACGTAATGCCAGATTAAGGATTGAAGATAAGCAAGCGCCTCAGTTGAAGGTGCTGATGAAAACAAATATATTTTCATTTACTTTTCCATCCACATATTATACTTTCTTGATTGGAGTCTTGGCTAGTATAATGAGATAACGATTTTCCTTTAACATGTAGGCCAGTGAAAGTAAGAAATTATCACCACAGTGAAATTGGCAGCTCAATTTGCTTTGAGAATTATACTGCTTCTAGCAGCTAGAATTTTTATGCTGAAAATGTGAACTTAAGAAAAATATAGGGAATATCTTGTACCATGACTAACAATCTACATTTACTCACCTGGAGCCATGATTGCCAGTTGTCCTTTCAAGGGTGACAATTCCGCTTTGAGGGATGTATTCTCTGCCTTCAGTTTCTTATTTTCTGCAGCAATCTTTTGTAGATTTCTCTCCATGGTGAAAGTACCAAGCCTTGATGGTGTTGTAGACTTATTCAGTAGCGACTGTTGTAATGTATTCTGATCATTCTCAACGATAATGACATCGTCATCTCGAGGGGGGTTGTTCAAAATATCACGAAGGCCACTGAACACTAGTGCGGGATTGCATTCAGCCCATGTTTGAGAAATGCCTGTATCTGGGCAGCTGGCTTGTGGGGTTGGATCAGGTGCCACTGGAAGTTGATAGCTATAGGCAGCTTGTAGAGCTGAGAAAACCTGGGTGTTTTGTTGGTGTATGCATGTTGAAGTCTCCATCAAATTTAATGCAGCTGCCTCAGTATCTAGTTTAATTAAACGACCTCACCGTTTGATTGCGAAAAGTTTATTTGAATGGAAATGGTTAATGTTATGGCTGAATATAATCCAAAAAGACAGAAAAATGCCACTGATAATCAGGATAGATTTCAAGAAGTTTCCATTCGTTTCAATTTACCACAACAAAAGGAAAGCAATGTCGAGGAGGAATTTAAAGAAGTTTCAGTGCCGCTCAAAGCCATGAAAACTGTCGGCTTTGCTTGATCATCCCCGAGTCCTTCAACTTCAAGTAAAGGTGACGAGATGAAACAAACACCTACTGCCTGTGAAACAGTCATCAATTTAGAAACACAAGCTGAGGTCATCAATGAAGATTTGGAAGAAACTGCTTTCCTTGGGTCTGGAACTATTGAGGAGGAATACGCTGAAATTGACGCATCGTTGTTTTGCAGTTTGCTGAATGCAGATCACTCTGTCGTGAATGAATCACCTGAAGATTATGAAAACGTCAAAGCAGCTGATTGCATGTGGGATGAAATTCACGCTAATGTGTTACCGACCGAAAATGATGATCCGAATGATGATGACGAGTGTATGTATGAGTTGGAGGAATTTGACGATGACGAACATTTGCAAACTTTCCCCATTCCATCAATACCAGTCCCTGAGAGTAGTCAATCCACAGACGATCAACCCATTTGTGGCAAGTCTCAACTAACAATTCCTGCTATGATGACTTTGTTAGCTTTGTTTACAGTTAAATATCATCTGCCTGGGGAAGCCATTGCGCATTTACTAACACTGCTTTCTTTAGCTTTACCTCGCAATCACAACTTGCCATCTACGCTAAAGAGTTTCAAAGCTTATTTTTGAAATCTTAACAGTCCAGTCAATTTTCATTACTTCTGTTCTTTTTGCTTTGCACCGGTAAATAGCAGCAGGTCACTTTTTGTCCTAACTCTGCCTGCCTCCGAGATTTGAGACCGAAAGTTGCCCGTAGCTTCTTTCTTTATTTTCCTATTGCAGAACAGTTGCAGATGTTTTTTAAAAGACCTAGTTTCTACACTTCCTTACAGCATCGTTTTAACAGAAAGAAAAAAGAACCTTCCAACATCAAGGACATTTATGATGGGAAACTTTACAAAGATCTCGTAAATAAAGGTATATTGAGCAGCGGAGATAACATTTCCTTCTGTTACGATATGTAAATTTACATGTCATAACATCCTTCCCTCAAAAGAAAAAAAAAAGGAGAGTGAAAAAACAGAAAAAAAAGAGAATCAGTTCCTCTATACGCTAACAGTTCTTAAAATGTCACTCATTAGACCTAAAGAGTTACATGATCTGTATAACGTCTAGGCGGTTTGACCAGTCTCCCACTTCTGGTATGGACTTTGCTTTCACACCCTGTAGGTGACACTTGTTGTCTCAAGGGCTGATCTTTGATGGTTCGATCTTGGTCTACTGAAGTGGCCGATAAGGGCTGATCCTTATTTGACTCAGTGGTGGTCGTCGACTGATTAACTTTCGTCGTTGCCACTGGCTTCAGTGTGAGCTGTTCATTGGCGAGGTGATCCTTAACTTTAGAGTCATGGTGGTTTGAAGGCGTTGACCATTCCTCAGCTGGAACACTATCAGCCTCTGCAGAACGTTTCAGGTGTCTCCAATTCCTGATATAGAGCTGACCATTTGACTCCACTACATACGATCTTCTGCCCGGTGGCTTCAGCACTTTTGCTTTCCTCCATGTTTTCTCGTTCAGCCGAAAGGGTTGCATCCGAACAACGTCATCTTTCTGAAGGTCCTGTAGGTCGTTTGCTGATCTGTCATAATAGAGCTTCTGCTTCAACTTTCTCAGCTTGTCTTTCTCTAGAGTGTCTTCAGCCATGCTAGGTTTCAGCAAGTTGCTAGAAGTAGAGAGGTTTGTTTTTGTTCTCCTGCTTAACAGACGCTGGGCAGGGCTGGTACCAAATCCTTCCTGTGGGGTGTTACGATGAGCCAACAGTGCCAGGTAAGGGTGACTTTGGGATGCTGCAGTTTTTTTGAGGATCTTCTTTGCTTCCTTGACAGCAGACTCAGCTTTACCATTAGACTGATGGTGGTAGGGACTTGTTGTCACGTGATTGAAACCGTACTCCTTGGCGAAGTTTTTGAACTCTCGACTTGTGTACTGCAAACCACTGTCCGACACAACTTCATCTGGAATCCCATATCGTGCCATACGTGACTTCAGTTTCCTGATGACAGTGGAAACCTTCAGGTCATACAACCTGTCGATCTCAAAGAAACCGGAGAAATAATCTACGGTCACCATGTAACTCTGGCCGTCTAAGTTGAACAGGTCGGTGGAAATTTTGGCCCAAGTGCGATCTGGAATGTTTTGACTGATGAACGTCTCGTTCTGCTGTCTTGTGTTGTAGGATGCACACGTTTTACACTTGGAGGTGAAATCTTTTATATCACTCTTCATATTGGGCCAATAAATTGTTTCTCTGATGCGCCTCAGCGTCGATTCTATTCCTTGATGGCTGGAGTGCAATGTCTGAAACATGCACTTTCGACGGGTCTTAGGGACCACAAGCCTGTCTCCTCTGAAGAGTAGACCATCCTGAATTACTAATTCATCACGGCTATCATAGTATATCGCCACTGTTGGAGGTAGCTCTCTCTTTTCTGCTGGCCACCCAGACTGCACTATGGCCTTCAAAGCTTGCAAAACTTAATCGTTCTTAGTCTCTACGCGGAACATTTCTGCTTCGTGCTCGCTCACCAGCAAGTGGTTTATTTCTTGAACGTCTTGCTCGACTTCCAGTCCCTCTTCAAAGGCAGATCTTGCAAACAGGCTATGTTCTCTCTGATCTTGAGTTGCTTCTGCCAACTTGGGGTAGTACCGACTCAAGGTGTCTGCGAGATGCAGCTCACTTCCTTTCTTGTATCACACGTCCAGATCATAACATTGCAGCCTCAAGATCATCCTCTGTAATCTCTTAGGAGCAGAGACCAGCGGCTTGGCAAGAATCGTTTCTAGGGGTTATGGTCTGACTCGACAATTACCGATCTCCCATACGTATACTGGTGAAACCTCTCTGTTGAGAACACAATTGCAAGGAGCTCTTTTTCTATTTGGGCGTAGTTCCTCTCAGCTGCAGTCAGGGCTCTGCTTGCGTATGCCAGCGGCCTTCCATCTTGAAGTAATGCGGTTCCCATGCCCCCTTCGCTTGCATCACACTGAATGACTAGGTCCTTCTCTCGCTCATAGTACTTAAGCAGTGGTGGGGCTGTCACCATCTCTTTGATCCTGCTGAATGTTCTATCATGGATCTGGTCCCGTAGAAATTCTGTTCCCTTCTTGGTGAGCTGTCTGAGAGGCTGTAAGACCTCAGATAATCTCGGCAGGAACTTTGCTAGGTAACCCACGGTGCCCATAATCCGCTGAACACCAGTTACATCAGTTGGCCTCTCCATCCTTAGTACTGCTTCAACCTTGGACAGGTCTGCCTTTATTCCCTCTGAGGTCAGGAGATGTCCGATGTAGGGTACCCCTGTTTGCTTAAAAGCGACTTTTTGCTTGTTTAGCTTAATGTTACGTTCTTGGCATCGCCTCAACAGCTTCTTAATTTTGAGGTCATGATCTGCTATCACATCCTTCATAGTATCTCCATTGCCTGCTACAAGGATGTCATCTGCTATTGCATATACTCCGTCAAGGCCTTCAACAGTTTCATGTAAACGGAGGTGCAATATTTCACTAGCAGGTGAAATCTCAAAGGGCATACAATTCCATTTGTATCTGCCAAAGGGTGTGGCGAAGGTCGTAAGCAGTGAACTCTCTTCTGTAAGCTTTATTTGCCAATAACCATATTTGCAGTTGATTTTAGTAAAGATTTTGGCCTTGCCCAACTCTGGCAGTATGTCTTCAATGACTCGCATAGGGAAATGACATCTCTTTAACGCTTTGTTCAAGGGCTTAGGGTACAGGCAAAGGCGAAGGTTACCGTTAGCCTTCCTTGCAGTCATCATGGAATTTACCCATTTAGTCAGCCTCTCAACTTTCTCGATAACACCTCTAGCTTCCAGATTGTCAAGATATTCTTTAAGTGGGGTTCTTAAAGCTTCAGGCACTCTTCTTAACGGTTGTTGGACAGGTTTAACCGTTTCATCAACTTCAAGTCGCAATGAAGTTCCCAGATTGCCAAGGCCATCAAAAGCATCTTTGTACTGGGAGCACATGTGTTCCAGGGTAAGTCCTTCAAACTGTCGGCTACTTGTCAGGTTCACATCTACATTTGCTGTAGAAGCGCACTCTGCAGGTTCGGAAAATGGCTTGATCTTATCATTTCTGATTGTAATTAACTGCAGTTGCTGGGCAGTTTTACTCCCGATCAGATTGACACAGTGTTCATCCTCTACAATGGTAAAGTTAACTTTGTACTTCCTTTTATCCCTGGAATTCGTGAGTTGTACCTTGCACTTTCCAAGCGGCCTGAGCGTAGAGGCGTACATTTTTAGGACGTGAATTGTGGGCATGATCCTATTAGCATACTTCATTCTTTTGATGGAGCTTAGCTTGAGTACATCACACATTGCTCCGGTGTCGATTTGGAAATTAATTTTGGGTCCTCCCTTTAATTTCATAGCCGCAGTAATCTTTGATGGGATGTTGCTCTGTATCACGTGCACTGAGTCGACTTCTGGAGTTAATTGAATTGTAAACAGTGATTCACCAGAGTCACTGGAAGAGACTGAGACTGTGTTGACCGGTTTTTTCCTTCGTCCACACTGCTTACACACTCTAGCGAAGTGATTACTTTTTCCGCACTTTCCACGAGTCTTTCCATAGGCCGGACATTTTTCCCTCTTGAGCACGTGATTTCCTCCACAGTACTTGCATTTGTTGGCACCCTTTGAATCTCTTGGGTCTTCCGGTAATCTTGCTTTTTTTTGTTGCGATGTTTCAAAGCATGTATTTCATTCGGATCCGTAGCTGTGGCGAGATCCTTTAAATGCTGTGCAGTTGTTTCTCCGCTTTTGCAGATGTCGATTGCTTTTTCTAGAGTGAGTTGTCTTTCTTGCAACAGCTTCTTTCTCAAGGCAGGCTCTTTAACGCCAAACACTATTCTATTACATATAAGTGAATCATGTAAACACTGACAAAAATTACACGACTTCGCAAGTGTTCTAAGTGCCAATACATAGTGATCAATACTTTCATCCTCTTTCTGTGATCTGGAGTTAAATAAATACCGCTTGAAGGTCTCATTGGTTTGTCTGATGCAATATTCCTCAAATTTTTTAACAACAGAGTCGAGTACTTTCGAACTTTCGGGTGGGTTAAATGTCATACCTTCATAAATTTCAAGAGCTTCTTCACCGATCACAGAAAGAAAAGTTGCAGTCTTATATTCTTCGTTGCACTGCTGGAGTCTCACAACTACGGCGTAATTATCCCAGGCTCTTTTAAATTTTTTCCAGTTAGCGGCAAGGTTGTCAAGATTTAACGGTTTCGGCATCGGTATTCCACTCAGCAAAGGAGACATTTGCTGCATCTGTGCACTTCCAACGGACGCTGTATTAGTTGTATTTGTTGCCATAGTTCCCTCGTCGCCTGACATCTTGTAGTTATGCGGCGATTTTTTATCCTGACACCATGTTTCGAAGCTTTTATTCGCTCAGCTAACGGTAGAAGACTAAACTAACGATTCAAAATACATCATTTATATGTACGGCAGAAAGTCTGCTGACAATTACAGCTACAGAAATTTACATATCGTAACACCTTCCTTTTTAATACGGATGGAGCACCAGTTTCTAAATCTTCAAAAGTTTCAATATGGCCTTTATTTCTGGTGATCAATGAACTACCGTATGAGAAAAGGATGGCAAAAGAAAACATGATTTTTGCAGGGCGCTGGTTCGGGGACAAAAAGCCCACTATGGCAACTTTTCTGAAACCCTTGTATGAAGAACTTAGTTTTCTGTTAATGGACAAGGGTATTACAGTAGAGTCTTCAGAAAGAGGCAAGTTTTTATGTAGAGCTGTTCTTTTAGCCGGAAGTTGTGATCTTCCTGCCAGGTGTTTGGTGTGTAACAGCCTGCAGTTTAATGGAGAATATGGCTGTTGGAAATGCTTTCAACAAGGAAGAACAGAAAAAATTGGTATTCAAGGCCACACAAAAATATTTCTGTATATAAGGGATAATCCAAAGGGCCCATTGCAAAATAAACAGGATACTACAAAGCACTCTTATGAAGCATTGAGGAACCTTCAATCTGGCCAGAAACAATATGCAGTAAAAGGAGTAAAGGGGCCATCCTGGCTTTTATTTCTGGAGAATTTTGACGTTGTTGTGGGAATGGGAATAGACTATATGCACAGAGTTCTATTAGGCGTTCAGAAACTTTTGAAGTTGTGGTTTGGCGACACCTATTCTAAAGAGCCCTTCAGTTTTCGGCACTTAGTTGGAGTTTTAGATGATCGACTAAACGAAATCCTTCCAACTTAAGAAATAAGGAGAATGCCAAGGTCAGTATCTGAACACTTAAAACACAGGAAAGCGAGTGAACTACGTTCATTTCTGTTGTTTTATGGAGCTCCCGCTTTGTATGGTATTCTTTCTGAAGACTACTTTCAGCATTACCTTCTACTCGTAAATGCCATACAATTGTTGTTGAAAGACTCAATAAGTGAATCAGATCTCGGTGAAGCCAAAAATTTGCTGTTTAGTTTTTGTTCCAGTTTTCCCGCCATTTAGGCGACACATTTCACTACTATGAACATTCACCAGCTGTTGCACTTAGTTGATAATGTACATGACTTGGGACCACTTTTCACTCACAGCTGTTTTCATTTTGAGGATAAGAATGGTTTTATTTTGAAATTTATTAATGGGACACAGTAGATAGACAGACAAATATCAGCTGTGTCCTTCACACAAAAGCTACCAGAAATGTGTACAAGATACATCCTTCATCACTTAGAGGCAGACAACTTATATTGCGACCTTTTAAGCAGATACTCCCCTAAAAGATCTTGTGAACTTGCACCTGGTATTTTTGCTTTGGGAGCCCCGCAAAAACGCGAACTAAATGAAGAAGAATTCTTGGCAGTAGCTGAATTCTTTCAATGTGTCCCGCACACTGTCAACGTAACCTCCTTTGTTCGGCGCACGATAAATGGGTTTTACATTTATGGATTAGAATACAAGTGCTTAACAAGGAGGAATTGTTCCACGATCAAATACTTTGATGGCAAGGGGTACAGTTTTGCTCAGGTAAAATGTTTTATTCAGATTGCTGACTTCTTCGAAAATTTTCTAGATCTTGCATTGTGCTACCCTCTGTACTGTGAGAGTTATGACAACTCTACACATATTAACGTTGTCTCACAGACGGACCGAACCAGACTCATATCAGTTGATATTAAAAACATCTCATCAAATTGTATATTTATCAGTTTAAAGATGATCTTAGCCGGGCTTATGTGTGCTAGTTTCCCAACAAATTGGAGACCGACTAAAGTTGACAAGTCGTTTTAACTATTTTCAAAGAAATACATATTCTCTATAATGCCGTTTATTCACAAGGTTCAGAATTTACACAGTGCTCACAAAATGCGAGCCTGGTTAGCATTTCGAGAGAAAAAGTATCGAAACAGATGTGGTCGCTGAGTGATTATTCTCAAATTTTAATTGCTTAAAACTTAAAGTTGAATTTACAAAAACAAAACCCCTTGTGTAAATAAAGATTTTTGCCGGGTGTACTTATAGCAGTCGTTTATATAGAATAGTAGTGAGTACATGTAGTTTCAAACAAGGCTCAAAGTGCAGTCACTCATAAGAAGCATGTTTTATAACTGTTGTTATTCTCAAAAGCTGTAAATATAACACGTGCTTCTGGTGAAGTCGTGATGTAAGTGGCCTTTTGTAATTTGTCATGGTTTTGGCAACCAGATATAGAGCCATAGTAGTATGCATGACACGTTCGTGATCTTGAAGCTGATAATTGTTTATCTTCTGGCGGTACATGTTTTAGTTGTTTTTAAAACTGTCATGTTGACAAGGCCCACCTGGCTGTAAACTAAGTAAGGTATTTAATTTCTCCCGTTACTTTTTTGTTAACGTACAACTTTAATAAAGTGTGGAAATGAGTTTAATGTAAACAATCATTGTGTTGAGTATTTTAGACTGTACTCTATAATAAGGGACGCGTACGTGAGCGATGGATGTTCGCTTTTTGTTGCTTATGTTTTTCATGTTGTATCGATTGCGTCACGAGAAGAAACACAGCGACAACAACCACATTGACGCTGTTAAATTTTGCTCATATGCACTTGCAAAGTATGCAACCTGAACGATCTTGGCAACTGAATCAATGACGGGATTCGGTGGAGTGTGATCTTTTCTCTTTACGATTTGTTAAGGGAGAAACAAGACTCAACTGCCCGTGTGGAGTTGTGAAACTCTGATGCCCTGAAGAATTCACACATGTCAAGCTATCAAAACTAGTGCTGTGCTATTGGTCAAATCCTGTAAGAAAACAAATGTTTATTATTTAGCACAGCTCAAGCAGTACACACCAGTACACACCGATCTCAAGCATGATTCTAGTGCGAATCTGACTGCAACATTAATTCACAACTGTCGTCGCCTTTTCCCAAAACGTTCAATGAGAAAACAACAGGCATCCTGTTACTGAACAATTACCTGGCGTGGGGACGTCTTACTTTTCAATCACGTAGTGACCCTGACCCCGCATGTTATGAGTATTATCATGTTCATGCAACGACAGTACTCAAAGCATGCAGACACTACTTGATTACTGGATTATGTTCTAGAAATGGACAAGTTCGGCTACTTGAACATTCATATACATGTACTGCTGTTCATTGTGGATCTTAAGTCGATTGACTCTTGCCTACTTTCGGATATCCAACAATCGCTTTCAAAATCATCAGGAAAAAGCTGGTCATGAATTAAATCGTCTTCGGAGGAAGAGTCTTTGCCATTTACTGGCCCAGTTACCATTGCGATGGCTAAGTCATTTGATCGCTGGTAATGTAGAATTTATTTTACGATTTTTATATATTGTGCAAGAAGGTTCATCTTCATACAGCCTGGGAAAATTGTGCACGCGGTTAAAATTAGAATGTACGCCAGATCAAAACATCACGATAATGCCAGAGTGTTACGAAAGTAAGGCTTATGTTTGGCAAATTGTTAGGTTGGGGTTTACATTTCTCACAGCCAAAAATATTTTGCTTAACACTCGGTTAATTTCGGATGGACCACAAAACCCTAACAACGATCCTCTTTTTTAAGGCTCTTGTTAGGGTTACCAAAGGCTAACAAGCAACCTAACATTACCCTTGTTTTTGTTAGCCTCTCTAGCTGTGAGCCTAACAAAAAGTTGTTGGGCTGAATTTTGGTTCTTGTAAGACCCTTGAAACCTTTTATGTACGTTTTCAGGCCTTTGTTAGGCCTGATTTTGGCTCTATTAGGCCTAATAATTTCGTACGGGTAGACCAATCGGACAGTCACAAAGTGCTGTACCTTTGACAATGATGCTATTTTTTCATCTTTTTGCTGGAGTTGCTCCTCCATTTCTGCCTTTAGAGACTGGTATTCTGATATTCGCTACAATAATTATAATATAACATATATATAATACCACAGATACAAAAGAAAATAACAATCTCGTAATAAGACCATAAATACAATTCTGATCTGAAACGTTGTTTCTCTTCTGTCTTTCACCTCCTTTTCCAAACGTTGAATCTTCGTGTTCAGTTCCGTTTCATGCTTTTTTTGCTAAACACAGACACAATTACTAAAGTGATTATTGACAATTTTGCTTCCAGCCAAAATAATGGTTCAACCTTTGTCTTTTTCAGGAGTAATTTTTTCATGTGTTATTACACAGGTATATATCTTATGGCATCCCTTGAATTAACTAATGCAATCCAGTGGTTAAGCCAACTAGTATTTCAGAAACTTTAGTATATGTACTAAGTAAACTGTGTTTGATTACAGGGACACTTACCATTTTGACATTTGCTCTGTTGAGGTCTTTTTCAGTCTTGAGATTCGTTCTAAGCTCTTCTACTTGGTCGACCTATTGTAATAGTGTTTAATACATTTAAAATGCAATATCTTTTTTTATTACAGAAGCACACGAAATTTTTAGTCAAATTAACTAGAAAACGTTGCATTAATGTTAATAGGTGTTGACTGTGATGGTTTGTTAACCCTTAAGCGTATAACATCATGAAATTTTGTTTTTTTCCCTAGATCTTGCTGATTGTTTCATTTCACTAGGATCAGAATCAAGATTCAATTCAGTTTTACACTTTGTCAGCAAACTAAATCAAAATATTAACTCTTAAAATTGCACCATCTGATAATCTACCAAAGGTACTTACCAGTGTTTTTTTCTCTTTTGCCCACTTCTCATTTATTGAGTGGTCTTCGTCTTCTTTGGACTCAGCAGCCCTTGCGGCCTGATTAAAAAAATGCTCCTTAGATCATGCCTTGAATCATTCTTTATAAGCATGTACCAAAAATTACAAAAAACTAGCTCCACAACAACATTTAAGAAAAAAGACACTGAAAAAGTTGCACAAGAATGAAGAAAATGGGTTTATGGCGTCACCACCTTCTGTTTGATGAAACCCTCAACCAAAACTTCACCAGCTTTTAAGGACAAAAGAGTTTTATAGATTTCTTCTTCTGGGGTCGACGCATTGAGCCACTTAAAGAATTAGGTGTTGATAACAGGAGTAGATTTGGAACTTGAAGAGCCACAGGTGGCACCACCCTCTATATCCAGTACCAATTGCCAAGTTCTTCTACTAAATCGGCCAACATATTTTTGTTTCTGGAGGTCTTACAGGTGAAATACGAGCTTTGTTTTTTTCTCCTCCTGGTGTCTCCCAGGGATCAATTCTGGGACCAGTTCTGTTCACTATCTATGTAAATGACCTGTTGTCTGTCCCTCTACGCTGCAAATCTGCCCGTTATGTTGACAATAACAAACTCTGTTTGTCTTTTCCTTCAACTAATATAACTACTGCAATCAACAATTTGAATGAGGATGTAAAAAATATCTGTGTCTGGTGCTGCAAAAATTCTCTTCTAATTAACCCGGACAAAACCAAAGTCCTGTTTATTGGCGTGCAGCAACTTCTCCACCAATTGCCTTCAGTACCTGTCTTAATGCTTGGAAAAGAAATCAACCCCGTCGTTGTCGCCAAAGACCTTGGTCTTTATCTTGATCAATCTTTAACTTACAGTGATCACGTTACAAAAACAGCTTCTAACTGCATGCACAAACTGATAGAAATAAACAGGATAAAGCATTTATTGGATAAGAAGACATTGCTTCTACTTATGGATTCTTTTATTTTCAGTAAGCTGTTCTACTGTTCTACAGTCTGGTCGAACACAAGCAAGTCTAACATCAAGAAATTACAGTTGTTGCAAAATTTTGCTGCACCTATTGTATTGGGACTCCAGAAGTACAACCATATCTCACAAGGCATCAAATCCTTGAATTGGCTGCAGGTCAGTGACAGACTACATAAATGACACTGATGACTTTCAAATGTATTCATAATCTTGTTCCAGACTACTTGATTGATAAATTCATTTTCAGATCTCATATCGCTACAAGAAACACCAGACAGAGTAATGACTTAAACATTCCATGTTGCCGACTGGCTACCGGACAAAGATCATTTGCATATCGTGGAGCAAAAATCTGGAATGAGCTGAGTGATGATTTGAAAAGTTTAACTTCTGTGAAAGCTTTTAAGGGACACTTGATCAAACATATTTTAAATGTTAATAATGTAAATTCTTAATATTCAATTTTAAACTTTGTAAATTTTTAAATCTTTAATACTGTAATTAATTTTAGACTTTTTTCCCATTTTGTTTATTCATTTTAATTGACGTATTTTTATCTTTTTTATTCCTTTTGTAATGAAAAGCCCCTTTGGGGAGTTGCAAATAAAGTATGTATGTATGTATGTGCTGTTTTTCTATAAAATTGATTAACAATGAAAGAAACAATACAAAAAATAAAAAGAGAAAATAAAGTTTAACTCTGACTTCGTTTGACTTACATTTTTGCGTGTCGTGCCTTTTTAGTGAATCAACTATGTATTCATGTCCTTGTGTAATTGCTTATTTTCTCCAAGAGGTAGTACCTCACATGATTCTGGTTTGACCTACATATATGCCTATGTGCAATGACGAATCGCCCTTGCAATATCCATGAAACTTCTCTTTGGCTCTACCATATTAAGGGACAAGCATTCTGAAGATGGCTTCCTTGCTACATTGGTAAAAGGCATGTTATAAAATCCAGCCATTCTGATTGGTTGCAATTGAAGAAAAGGTACCTCAGACTATGGGGAGTATTACTAGTGGGGACACCCAGCTATGAAAAATAAGTTCATGGATTGCTTTTATACTAAATTTTAAACGAAAATTCTTGAAAAAGCACCAGGAAACACCTTAATATCTTATTACTAACTGCCTACTAAGTCAACTGGTAACAAACGGCAACAGTGTGTAGGGAGTCTATCTTTTTGTCGCCGGTCCATGTCGAGGGTCGACATTTTTATCAAATGGCATGTTTTTTTCTGTTTTTTTTTAATCTTTGTGGTGGGCTCTATTTCTGCCGATTTCATTAAAATATTTTAATGTCTTTCATGTCCGCTAACGTGATTGTAATTCGTATCACAAACATTTTTGCTACAGCGAGAAAGATAAAGAAAGATATGAATTGCCATCATGTTTAGGGGACATTTGACCAAATCGGGGAGGAACATGTAGACCGGACTCAACTGAGTGGCAGAAATCGAGCCTAGGATAAAAAAAAAATTCCTCCGAAAAAACATGCCATTTAATAAAAAATATTACCCTCGATGCTCAGCATGGAACCTCGACAAGATATAATAAAAGAACTTAACACAGGTCAGTGTTGACTAATTTTTGCTGTTGTTAAGATCTTGGCTTGATCAGAGACCAAAGCCTTTCTCATTTAGGTAATTCCATTAGGACAAAGAATATCCAAAGCAGATCTGTAACTTGCTTGGTAGTGTTTCTGTGGAGTTTTCGGTGCTTGAAAGCAGATTTCCAAATTTTCGATGTGCGCCAAATAGGGCAGTAGCAAAACAAAGACGTGAGGAAGGAGGGGAGAAGGGAGGAAGGAAATGCTTGCCCACAAACCTTATTATTCTGCAGAACCGCGTTTGCAGACAAACACGCAGCTCTGCGTGATAGATGTTGTAGTCGCCACATTGAAAACTGCGTGAGAATTCACTTCTACAGATTTTCGTGCACATTGTCTGACAATCTGGAAGATAGATGAATTCTCACACAGCCCAAGTTAAACATGGTGAGAATAACACTTATAATGCCAAAAAAAATGTCAGTCAGACTTTTTTTATTTGCCTATGGCGAATAGTGCGGCAAGAAATAATGACCTCCCGTCAAAAGTGATGTACATGTAAGAGCAAATCAGTTACTGATTTTTCGATATGCACTTATCACGCATTGATTGATCAACATGAGTTTGTCGAAGTTTTCTTCTCACTCCAATTCATGCACAGCCTAGAATGCAGAAAAGCTCTTTAAGCTTCTTTATACGGGAACGCTTGCAACATAGGCTGAACATGAGTTGACGAGAGATCGTGTGAGAGTCAACAGGTATACGAGATTGAGGTTTTTCGGCCGCTTTTTCACAACCGGAAATGTAACACGATCGCCTCTGAAATGTATCCTCCCTAAAGCAGTTCTGTGCGTATGGTTACGTACTTGACTGGGTTGTCAGATTAAAACTTCAAAACAACATTTTCTCAGCGAAAAGCAAGATGAAAAGGTCACGTCAGTGATCGTGTTTAACTAAACCCAGTAGATAAAATGGATTGAACAAAACTGCAAGATTTCATTTTTTCGGCAACTGTTTCACACAAAAATAATTGGACTTCAGTCAAATTTGAGTAAAAAAGATGGCAAAATGCCTAACACAGAAGTTTTAGTTTGTGCTGTTTTTCCTTCATCGTTCAAAGTAGCATGGTTTTTCATACACAAACTACTGTTTCGATTTATCACCACAAAATTCACCGCAAGTCAACTGCTGAAACGTAATAAGCAAACGGCAGAAATTACATTACCACAGAAAAATGAAAATCTTTCCTCAAAGAAGCTTGCCATGTCACTCTATAAACCCTAATTTTCTTCCATGTGGGATGAAAATAAGCATAATATGGAAAGAAGAAGGGAAATCATTAAATATATTGCACAAGTTGAAAGTTTCGTATCTCTGTTTGTTACATGTTCTTTTTTGGTAAGATACTAACATGAATGGTGTAAAGCATAAATTAAGATGAATTACAGTTTTGCTGTATGCATAATGAATTTTCAGATAGTATTTATTGGTTTATCCCCGCCTCCCTTCCGTATATGCGAAAATACAGCAATAGCCAAAAAGCAGTGTTTTGGCTACTAAGCAAAATTCGAGCAGAGTTGAAGTGTCCGAGTAGAATGAGCAAATTTTACGAGTATTTCCTGCCAGCACAATAAGCCACTCTACATGCGAACATTTATCTTGTAGTCTACATTCCAGATTACATTCCAGATTAAAGTATTCATTCATTCATTACCACAAGTCACATGAAAAAAGCCCACCAAATTCTAAAACACATCGTGGGAAATCCTAACTCCTCAGTCCGACATCAAGATCGTGAGAGGAAAGAAGAGTTATGTCGCCTTTAAAATCTAGCTTTGTTTGTCTTTCCCTTTTGCTCTGATTGATGGTATATGCGGTGCTTTCATTGTTTGCTTTGTTGTTTATCTTTAAACAAAAAACTGTTTGAGAAAATGAGACATACATCAGTAATACCACCAGCACGGACAGAAGTGTGTTATGCGAAAGGTCAAGCGAGGAAAAAGGACCAGGAGGAGGAGGAGAAAAACAAGGCAATGACGAAGACAATGAAGTTCTCACAGATATAGCCTTAGGAGCACTTCACAGAGACAAGGATGTAAGTAGCTGAGTGGCACTACTTTTCATACAAGCAAACATTTCTGTAACCAAGTATTGAATTTTTTCACAGGTAATTGAAAATAACAAGAGCTCACCAGCCATTTTAAGACTTTGTGGCGGAGGACGGAAAAAACCTAAGGTACAAATATTTGATGAACACATGAACAAAACTACTCCAAGAAATGTTTCTACCAGTGCGTTATTGGGTTGTCACTTTTGCAGCCAGCATTTGAGCTCATCACGCAACATTTCCTCCGGCTGACCATTTTTGGGCGACAAGCCCAAACGAAGGCTACAAAGGAGACTACAAGTTGGGATGAACATTTATAGTTTCAGCCACAAATATGAAATGATACATTTCCGTGTTGTTGCTATTGTTCTGTCCAGTTTTATTTTTGTTCTTGTTGTTGTTTTTTTTAACCATCATTGAGCAATAATAGGATAACCCAGTATGAGGATTTGTGAATTGAAGGGAAAGGGAGCAGACGAATGAAAGGGACTTGCAAAGACTGGAGGTTTATTTGAAATAAGATTAAATGGACGTTTGCTTCCAGATACCCACCAATAACAACCAAAGTTGTTTGTGTGGAGGAGCATGTAACCACGTTACCTTTCCTGATGACAGTGATTTGGAGACTGATGAGGATTACGAAGAGGTATAGCAGTTGTAATCTTCACAGCTTAATGTGTAAAACTTTCAGCTTAAGAGCAGTAAAGTCTCGTCTTTTCTTCTCTTGTCTTGTCCAGCACTTTGCAAGCTATCTGAATGAAGCAATCCTATATGATTATTTTCCCTTCCAGTTGGTTTTGGTTTGCACGTGTTTGAACGAGTATGTTTCTATTAAATGGTAGATGTAGACTGTGTAACCGGAGTAAGAAATGAAACCACTGGTTACTGTTATCATTCTTGCAGGAAAATGGAGAAGTTGTAGGTTTTCTTCCAGAAACAGCAATTGATCACAGTTTTGATGAAGTTCACCAGGTAGATAAACTGCTTTCTGAATATAATGTTTTCTCTAGGATGTTACAAAAGAAAAATATGATTGTAAAAATATGCAATAATCATATGATTACAAGTTAGGTTTGAGTGTTGAGTGTAAGTAAATGCTGGCGATTATTTATATCACTGCATGTTTACTTGTAAGACAATATTAGGAAACCAGCTGCAAATGAGCTGGTACAAGTTGTCATGAGTGCGACAACCAGGAAAATACGTAAGCACAGGCTGAGGGAAATAACTGCAAGCCAAAAAAATTGCTGCCAAAAGAAATGCCTGACAGCTGTTTTAAGCGATGAAGATATCAATGAGTCACGCGAAAACTTTCTTAAAAACAAGTAAAATAAACAAGGAGAATGGCTGATGAACTTTTTCGAAATAAGCCAAAGAATGGAAAATGGCAAGCATACGTACGAGTACGATGTCAAGCACAAGAAAGTCTGTCAGAAAGCATGGCTTAGGAGTCATGGAATATCAAATGGAAGGTATGGTTGCATCGCTGTTGGCCCTTTTATTTGTAATAAGGGACATCTTACGGTTCTCAGGATTTGAAACGTTTGTGCATAAATTGCTTGAGGCTTGTAGGTAAGCTTAGTGACATACAGTTTATAAATCTTTTCGACATCAGATTAAGGTTACTGTGTCAAGGAAAAGGATGGATCTGTCGAGTGTGTTTTATACTACTCACATAACAAACCTAGCTAGCTTTTGTGTCTAATGGTGATTCTTTGAACAATTGACTTGGCTGTGCAAATTGTTTGATTTTCAATTGCCTTAGATTTCACAAATGGAAGAATGACTGGGCCATCAAGTGACTCAGTAGCCACGTCCATGCCAGAAAAGGCATGACATTTGAATCCAGGCATTTTATCGAGACAGAACTCTGGTTTCGAGAAATGGTAGATGCCCTTTCAAATAGAATGCCTGATTCGCAACAAAGGGAGCTGATGGCATGCCTGAACTTTAAAAAGATATTTGAAATGTACAAGGAGTCAGCTTCCAATCCTCTTAGGGACAGGTCATTATTTACTGGGGGGGAGTGCCACTATATTTGGGGAAGGGTCACTACTTTTTGAGCTCCACTTTGGGGGGGCTATTTTAAAAAAAATTCATTGAGGGGAGGGCTACGATTTTTTGAGATTATAAGTATTTACCACGAGTCTTTGAACTCAGAGTTCTCTTGATTTGGATCACTCTACCCCGTGGATTTCAATTTGTCACTGGTTGCAGCATGAAAAGTGAAATTCAGGCCTATAATAAAAGTACATGTATTATGAATACAAAAGGTCTTTATTAAAGGCATAACTGTTCAATGAAACACTTCATATTTGTGTTGGTTTCTTACATGATTCATTTGTTGTACAAAGTTTGTACAAATTTGAAAATACAACACATGAGAAGATGTCATGATCTGTAGCAGCTAAAAACTGCAAAAGTTCCATTTCTGACTTGCGCACATGCACCACACATTGCTTATAACTAATGATACCTAATAATATGCTCTACGTTTTGAACAGAAACAATATTTTCTTGGAGAATTAAATAATATAGAAAACTTCTGACAGTTAGTCTGACACATGATCCAGGTATGGTGTGCAAGTTGGGGAATTATCCCAGTATGGGCCATAATGGTCATCTGAAGTATTCTCCTGCACTGGACTGATTCGGCTGGTCGTTCAAAAACACTGCAGTCATTGTCATCATTGTATCCGTCGTCATCACCATCATCATCATAATTCAGATCATCATCTTCATTGTCGTTGCCGTGGTAACTACTGGTACTGGTTGCAGCATTGCCTCCATTTTTGCCTAGTAGGTTCGAGAGGTAGTCCCTTGCATCACTGCTAAGCCAAGCTGTATCATGTTGGCATACCAATAACTCCACCCATTTCTTCTCTCTTTTGTTCAATTTGAAAACAAGCTCTTTCATTATATGACTTTTTTCACAGCGAGAGTCCTCGTCTAATCTAGGGGCGATCTATTTCATAACTTCTGACGTCCTCTGAGAGGTACGCATAGCCTTATGTTTTGCCACACGGTGTTTGTTCTATTTTTTTTGATCACGATTTTCTCTTGAAGGCTCCAAAATCTACCTGAAAGAGATTCAAGGCTTTCCTTCCAAGGTCAGTTAACTTTGATCTTGTGGAAACCAGCTTGGTTTTTAACTGGCATGCGAGGACGCTCCAGCAAACGACAGAACTGTGGATGATTTTCAACCAAGGGCTCAGCTGTGGAAATTGTTTAATGAAGGTAACATGAATACCGACAAACGTGACAATAACATATAAAATATATTTCTTTTTTAACATCAAAAGCATTATAATATTTACAGAAACCTACTTTACCAACTAGGCATGTATTTCTCTTGAAAGGATTACTAAATGAACCAAGTGCCATTCAGAGATTCAGCAAAGAATACATAGTAAAAGATCATCTTGTCAAGAATTATGTCTGCCATCTTGAAGATCAGAAGTTCAAGAGAAAAAAACGTGAAGAATCAAGTAAAAGGTTTCAAAGGGAAGAAAGAAGAAAAACATATGATGAATACAATTGGACACTCATGTATGGGGAAGGGCAGCTTAGAAAGTTGAAAGTCTCCTCTCTTGATCTTTACCTGGACAAACATGGTATCAGTTGTTCAAGGAGCACATTGAAACAGGACAAAGTAGACATTGTTGATGCCCACATTGCAAGATCAACAGTTAACAATGATGCAGTAAACAATGAAGAAGATGATGGCGAGGATGAAGATTCAGATGAATAATACAGAGATGATGTAGTGCTGGAGGAAATTGGTGACGACAGTGATGAAGATGAAACAACAGATACTGCACAACAAAGTGAAAAAGATGAAGATGACAGTGAGGGTGATGATGACAGCAAGGACAACAACAACAATGATTATGACGACAATGATGACTTTTCATCTTCTTCCTTAAATGTCTCACCATCGTATCTTCACATCAGGCCATGGAAAATTAGAAACAAGGTTGAGAAGGCTCTTAAAAGTATCAATTATTCACTGGTAATCTAAACGTTTTAGGCTTAGCCCTTCTTCAGTAGGTGGAATGATTGAGCCACACCATAAAAAAAACTGTACTCGTATGCATGCACGGAAAGCGTGCACGTGAAGTACAAAGCAAACAAAGGCATGCTGTGAAGTATGAAAACCATTGTTTTAGTGCGTGTATGTGTAATATGCACTAGACCAAAAGCAACAAGAAATTAAAGTTAATGTTCAGTCCGTTACCTTCCTCAGTTCACTCTCTCCTGGAGCACAATTTTTAAGCAGACAAAGTCAATCAGTAAGCGAAATAAATTAAAAGAATTTTTTTTCAAACTTGCTCATCATATTGTCACCACAAAAAAAGAATAATATTTATACAGAATTGAAGACAACAAGAGTTGTCATTACTGCAGGGATGGCAACTATTTACTTCACTCTTTCTTAGGTTGTCATATTGCACTCGACTTTCTCCAGAAAGTGCTATGCTGGTTTAATGGAAAGGAAAACACTTCCATCAAACTAAACTCGGAAGAAATACTCTTCGGAACAGCTAGCGATAACGATAATAGAATCAAAAAACTACATTTTTGCCCCCTCTATGCCAAATGCTACTTTCATTTCCAGAAAATCAACCAACTAGAATGTGATTGGGATGTTTTTGTCCGGAAACTAAAATAGAAAATAGAAGGTTTCGTTTTCTTCAATTTGTCCTTTACTTTCTGCAATCTATAAAAAAACTCGTACATTTTTTCATCATGGCAATTAAATAGAATATACCCTGTAGATCAGTTATACTATTTATCACAGTATGTTAGTTCAGAGTCTAGTTACAGGTGTATATCACATTGTAAGCACCGAAAACAATGTAACGTTCTGTCTTTTTAAATCACCACAAGTATTGTGAGTCGTGTAACTACTGTAAATATATAGTATTATTAGTGGTAGTAAGGTAGTTAGCCGCAAGTGTTGTATGTAGCGTAAGTTAAGAGTTAAAATTATATGTAGTAAGGAAATAAAGGTAAAGGAACCCCCCAAAAATGTTCAGTCCGTTCAGTCGAAGTGTTTCCAGCTTGAAGATTAATTTCATTTTGTGCTGCTTGCAGCTGCTACTGCCAGAGCACTGTTTCAAGCCACATACCATGATGTCATCCAGAGAGTGGGAGGCGGAGTACACACTGAAGGATTCTGTGACCGCTAAGAATGGTAACGTTTTGTCATCAACACCCTAAGTGAGACCAGAATCCTTGTCACTTTTGGAGGTTTGAAAAAAAGTAAGCTAGCAAAGATAAAGAGCAGTCCAAAACTGTTTGGCTTTTGGATAAGCCAAGCAAGGAGGCTGAGATTGACACCAATGGAGAATTTGAAGATTATCCTGTTGCTGATGATATGGTCCTGCTGAAAGGAGAATTTGACCTTGTCAGTAATCATAAAGAAGAAAACATCAGAAGAGAACTAGAAAGGGATCTTCAGCCAGAAATTTCCTGACATCACCATGCATGATTTCAAATTTGTGAAGAGAGATGTGGTTAAGAAGGGCCACCAATGGGATTTTGTACATGTAAAACACCTGTGCAGGATTTGCCGTCTTTGTGTTAGACTGCTCACCAGCAGGGAGAATATAGAACAAAAGGATGCCACTCTAGCAACAGGCAGTGACAATGTTGTCAGTTCTCCTTCCCATGCCTCTACTTCCTTTGTTAGGTTGTGTAATTCAGTTACTTAAGCCTCTGGTTCAGTTGTTCCAGTAGGAGCATGTGATGAGATTGTTGACGAAGAACTACCAGAGTTTTACAACTTGTGGACTTTTAGCAGTAACTGTTACATGTGAAACGGTTATATTTTAGGCTATAATAAGCAATGGTCTTCCTCATATTCTTTATATTTTATTGTGTACGCTTTCACTAATTCTTGCCAGTTTGGGGTCTTTAATGGTGTGGATGCAATGGAAGTCGTCTATTATTAGCAGAAGAAATTTGTTATCCTCTTAGAAAGAAAAACGGGAGAGGCTGTTTTAGTCTCTGACTATTTATTTATTTGTTTATTTATTTATTTATCTATTTATTTATTTATACAGTGTACATTGTTTTGTTTGAATTTTAACTAATACAATGTACATTGAAATGTAACCTGAGAGTTGACCCTTTGCACTTCATGTGAATTTATCTGTTTACTCAAGTTACCTGTATTGTATATATTGAGATTTAATTTTATGCCCCATTACTCGAGAATTGACTCCAGTTTGGTGATATCAAAATACATGAAACTTGTTGAACTAGCCAAGTTGTAGACTGTTCATCAGAGTTTTTGTGTAATGTAAAGACTTGGTATGAAAATCATCCCGGCTGGTTGAGCAATTTCTGCTTAGGCAGTTCTGCGCTTTCAGTAATCCTGTTAGATGACGGTACACTGTACTTGTAATTGGTGATAGTAAAGTTTGACACTATACCTCGATGGCACTTTTAATGATGGTGTCAGTGTTGCTAGTGCTTCTCATTGCCCGAGATTTCTTGTGGTTGAACACGCTTCTGGGGTGCGTACTAAACCCTAGTAGACTTCCAGCTGTTATGGCATCGTCACTGGCACCACGAAAGGACAGGTGGACACCACAATCTTGTTGCAATGTATTATTTTTCTGGTTTAGTTCAATGATAAAATGACAAATAATCCAACATTGATAAAGCTGGTCTTTGGGGAGCTGCCCACCCCCCAATATTTCTTGAGGGGAGTGGGCAGCTTTCTACAGGTGTGTTAAAGGCTATGTAAACAACTTTACAGTCATTACCAACTTATTTGATTCCTGAAATAAGAGAACTGGTGCAACATTGCAACAACTTGTTGCCTTTGAGTGATGGCTCCCCGTTCTGAAATTTGTCCTTTTTCATCATTTCTGATAGCTCTTTCAAGTTCGTAAAAAAAACCGGGTACATGCTTATTGCAGAATTCCTCCATTGCTTCAGGGTCATAGAGCTTTGCTCCCTCAGTGTCATAATGTTTTGTTAGTTGTTGGTGAAAATTGAGGAATTTCTCATGGAAAGGTGTCTCTGAAAGAGAGTTGCACCAGTTTTAAAAGGACAGTTGATATTACCCATTTAAGGAAATAATTATTTAGGATAAATTATAAGGCATTGCTGTAAATACCATGACTTTGCTGGTCAGTGCAATGTGCATTTTCTTTCTGTAGCAAAACCTACAGCAATTGTTTATGCTAAATCATAAATTATAACATAGCATGTGTGCTGGCCTTACCTAATTCCTATTATAAGCCATCATGATACAAATCTCTGCATAAGGGAAGGTGCATAAGGGAAGGTATATAAGGTAATGAGGCTGAAGAAAAAAGCAAGCCTGCATGTAATATTTTTGGCTACAATTTTTGTTGCAAATATTATAATAATAATAATAATAATAATTGTTTGTGCATGACACATTTGTTTATTATTCTGTTTTTAAGATTTTATAGCACAGAAATTTGTAATTGCAAAGTCTTGCAGGACCTGAAAAACAAGAATAGAAATGTGCCCCAGTTGAAAGCTTTCCAGTGTGATTTTGACCAAATGCAATTACACAGCTCTACTTGATGAAATGATACCTCTTTTTTTTCTCAGATAGCTCTTTTTCTGCTTCGAACTCTTCAACAAAGTTTTCAAGCTTGACATTGCTTTCCAAAGGATTGTTTGTCTCTTCTAAGTCTGGAAATATCATGGATTTCTTCATTTATTCTGTGATGCTTTCATAAGAACCTTGTGTATGGACTAAAAAGAGACATTTAAACACTCCTCCATTGTTCACCTAATATGACTCTTAAGTGAGGAATTTGAGCACTATTTGGGACTCCTCAAATGGTCAAGTGCTCAGGGAACTAGGGGAGGGGGTGGATGTCGAAGTTTCAAATTGACTTCTTGATTAGGTACTTTGCTAAATGGTACACATTTGGATTTGTTTAAAATATAATGTTCAAACTAGTAAGACATGGCTTTTAACTTGTAAGCAATTTTACTCGTTGTTTATTGATTATTTTGTTAAGACTGAATTTTATCCCTGTCTCTGGTATTCCTTAAAGGACCCACAATTCAGCTCTTTGCAAGTAAAGAGTTGTTCACTTGCCAGGGTTGTTTATGTTCTTGTTCCTTTCTTGCTATAAGTCCTGACAACCAACGTCTGCAACTTTTTAACATGCAATTTATTTGATAAGTCATCACTGAACATTTTGTTTGTTGATGTTTTTTCAAATATCAGCTTCTTTGTATACTCAAATAGGTGAGAATACAGAACCAATATATACCTTTGAGTTTGTTTCACAACATCTTGTTTTTTTGTTCTTCGTTTCTGTGGTGTTTTTCCAACATTTCAATTTTTTGAACCATTTCGTTCAGGTTGAGTACTGCGACTTTCCGTTGAAGAATGCGAATGCTATCCGGAAAAAAATATGTGTAATTAACTGGGTTCCCTACATCAACTGTTTAATGTCTTACCTTTTTGGAAGGTTTGTACTGTTCCTTTTCACAAATCCGTTTGTCTTGATCAGCAGATGTCAAATGATGTTCACAAATCAATGTTTCCAGTTTACACGCCAGACATTATCGCACAAAATATCAAACACGGGAAATAGATGTTGAGGACAGGTTACAAAGGTTCCCCTGCATTGCCATTCTGTAAAAATTAAAGGGAACAAAAATTTGCATTATTTTGCATTTTTTGCTCAGCTTGATGTTTTTTTACAGAGGGTAACATCCTGTAAATATCTGCAAGCCCTAGCTTCTGACCCAGAAAATAGCTACAAATTTCCCCAGCAGTTTGAATGGGTTTCTCAGCTACTAAGAGCTCATTGACCCTTAACACAAAACATTTGTGGAAAAAAATAATTAGGCAAAAAAAAAACTGCACTTTGCAACAACCACTGCAACAATTACATCAATTACTGCTAATAATATCCTGCAGCTCTGTCGTAGCCAATTTCGGCGTGAAGTAGTCAGCTAATGAATGGAAAGTCACAACACGGACAACAAAAATATAACGAGAACAACAGAAATTTATTCCCACTACTGCAAACAATTAACAATATACCGCTCATTTAAACCCTCAATAAATTAAATAATTGTTAACTACATCATTCAGTGCAATATGAATGTTGACAGCACAAAAACAACAATACAAAGCTTAAATGTACGAATGAAAAGTATTTCAGCTGAGCGTGTTACACTCACAAGTAGGCAAAGAAAGTTCCAACTCTCTGTGGCAAAACTCCAACGCTGTAGTCCATGTTGAGAAGGTATTAAAAAATTTTCATGGAAACGAAAACAAGTCATTTTTGATATTTTGTCCAGAAATTACTTGGCTGCAAAATGTGTTCTTCCCAAGCTTACTGAGTTTAAAAAAAACCCACTCTTACATTGCTTGTAGTAAAGGTACTTAGTTTCACTCAAAAGAAAGCGTTCATTACCAAATTAGAGCCACAATTCCTACTCCGATCTCTAAGCTTTGCGTATAAACTTGGCAGTAGAAAGTGGAATTCCGAAACTCGAGTAATTTTGAAGACCCAGGACACGCACATGGCTGCAGGGGGCTGTTGCAATGATGTGTTCGTTTTTGATTCATCTCCACCATTTTGAAAATGGAAAGGCTGGAAGATGACCTAAAATCTACTGCACATGAGCAGCGGTTTTTCCATTGTGTCGTCCATCCCTTATCAGCTACTATTAGAGTAATGGTATGAAACAAATACCCAGTGAATGGGCAACAAGTTGTGATCATTTTGTCAACATAAGTGGTTACCATAGCAATAGTAGAACCTGTTAAAAACACCCTTATGTTTAGTTTCCAATGCTACTAACTATTTTTATTATTGAGTTATGATCAGCATGGCATCATGATACATCTTTTGACAAAGTAAAAAAGTATATCAAAGACGTTCAGAGCCATATCAATTTTTGAAAATCGATTAGGATTTTTTAACTTTATATCACGACATACTGATCATAATTCAATAACAAAATTTGTATTCGGTGGCCACGCACTTCATGTACTCTCCCTTTTCCTCTGTTCAATACATGGTTGACATATTGAGAGCTTTGATACATTGGTTCTTTTTCTGTGTTGAAGGGGATTCAAGGAAAAAAATATCGCACTACCATATCATAACATGTAATCAAACATTATCATTAAGAGCTCCTGCCTGAGAGCATTGAGAATCTTGCGACAGCGACTATTTTGGCACATTGTTCATAATTCGCCTCAAGATACCCTTTGGTGAACTGTTTTCAAAAATCATAATTTTAAGTTCCAGCGTTTTTTTATTTTCGAAAAAATTTCAAAAGTTTGAAAATGCGGTCAAAGTGCATTTTCCGCCCAATGGAATGGCCCAAATAACACGGAAAGACGAAGCATTCGTTAAGTCTTGAAATTTAATCAATTACTGTTAAAGTTTACTCAGGTATAGAATAGCTATTCCTCTTTAAGTCTAATGTAACAAATATGTCAAATGCTCCAATATTCTGAATTTTCAAGCCATCCTAAAAACGCGTGTGACAACCACTTAACAGGAGGCAAAATATTGGCTAATTTTGAGTGGGTAAAACCCTTCCTGGTACGTTGGTTTTTCGAAATTTAACTCTATAGCCTAAACGTTTTGTTCTTTAGCTGTTATCCTTCCAAATCTCAAGCTCGAACTCAATGCGCTTCCGTCTCTGCAAAACGAAGTTGTTTGTCATGTGCAACTCACAGATGACCAGATAATTTGAACATGAAATGGATGCTGAACTTAGTGGTTAAGGAAAAAAATATATAAGCTCTTGTATTTTCTGGCTTGACCTTACAACTAATTTATCCCTTAAGTTAGATAAATCATTTAGGAACCATTGAAAGCCCTGTGAGTGAAAAAATTAAAACAATGATAAAATTTGAAAACCAGTTGTCAACAGATAATCTGTCGATTTCACATGGGACAAGAGTACACAAACATACTTGTCGCAAACGTTCCTGAATGAGTTGCAATGAAAACAACATTATATCCTTATTAGTGTATAATTTATGATTTTATAAGACAACTTTCAGGAGCTGAACAGGTTAATTTCGCTTGTGACTCTTGTAGTTTTATGCTCAATATTATAGCAAATATTAATTCCGCCTGCGTAATGTTTACAAACAACTCGGCTCATTGTGTGGAGCTTATATTCAGATCCAAAGTGAACGCAATACATACCAAGAGCTCGAACCTACCCCAATGACACCGCATGCAGCCTCTGAAGCCATATTTTTCTTGAATCAAGTATCTTTACCATCAAGGATAACTGACATTTTATGACGGTGGTTTTGCTGTTGAAACGCAAGAGGCCTGTAGTAACACAACACTCCTTTGAGTCATGCATGCGGAGACGGATACTACATCTGTTGTCAATGTAAAATGTCGAGTTGGCAGACAACTGAGCTTAAGTTAGCAGTATTCTCAAATACTGTAAAATCAAATACAACCCTGCTTATTCCCAGGTGTCACGGTTATCTTAGTATTTTACAAGCAAAATACAAATTGTGGCCAAACTTTTGCTGCCCATTTTTCACACATTGTTTTTGGCGGCAAGCAAGAGGGGAGTAGTCGGCGTCGTAGGGGTCTGTTAACAAAAAGGAAGGGTAACCCTAATGCCACAGTTATCCTAACAATAAGACTTCTCTAGTACTCGAAAGTGTTGTTTTGTATTGGCATGCTTATGAGGCAGCCAGAATGCACTACAATGACAAACCCCAGCTGAGCGTGAATGCTACCCTTGCACCTGGGTTATATGCTGTCCTTGTAAAGACTCGGATAGGTACAACTCAGCTACCTGAACAATTTAATTTCAATTCCGTGACACAAAATATGTTCTACACACTGACGATCAACAATTAATCACCAAAATTGTTTATATTTAGTTTGGCGCGTAAGTTTCCGATATGTTTGTTGCTACTGTCACTAAAATATCCTTGAGCAGAATTGTTTATAGTCTTGCCTTCAAACGCATTCTAAAATCAAGAAAAAAATGGTGTCTGAATGATAAAGAGCTTGAAATCAAAATTTGATTTTACTTGTTAACTTGGGCTAGGATAACACTACTGATATGGTACCCTCCCTTCTTGTAAACAGGCCACAGTACAGTCCTTGTGGATCGTAAGGTTTGTTCATTGTTGACAAGAACAGTTCTGTCTTATGTCCTTTTGTAGTTCCATGTACGGAGCTCTCCTGCGCACAGGAGGCTGTGGTACATCTAGACCCAGGCCCTTGCATACACACTGCAGCATTGGTAACTTGAGCATCTTCAAGGTATCACCTTTCACCATTGAGGAAAGATGGAACTGGTCATACGGACCTGGCTTGCTGTGGCCGCCACGTCTCTGGCACCAATGAAATTTGTCTCCTCTTCTGATGCCTGGATATCTAACTCATTCATATCTTGCTGGCGAGCGGCAGCATTAAGACGAAAAGTAAGAGGCGATCTGCAAGGCTGTAAGGAATTCTCATGACTGGAAAAGGCGCAGACAGTCAGCACCACAAGCACGGCGCATTTCATGACCAACGACCTCCGCATCGAGCTTTTGGCCTGTTGTTTGGCCGATACGAAATTTAGCCAAAAGGTAGGACTTTTGTTTATCACTGAACCAATAAGCTTTTTTGACAGCTCTTAGAGCCCATCCCTCCTTGGCAGCTGCAATAGGGTAATCCTGGGAAAGCGTTAAGGCTTTTAAGGTCGGTAAAACGCCAACGCCCTCCTCCAGGGCGGACTTGTAACCCATTTTGGCTAGATCTATCACAGTATGTCTCTCAGGTGACCATGTGCATTTCTCGGGTGACAAGTGCTTTCAAGCGCCGATACCTGTTGAAAGATGCGCTCGCACCCATCCTGGGGACATGAATAAACCCCAGCAACCTTGTTGCTCTCCTCTGGATTGACATTCTGCATTGCCTCTGCGCTGGCTTCAGGAGTTGTGGCTTTGGTCGACTTGTTGCCCAAAGGTTTGAAGTTTCCCAGGGAAAATGCTGCCACTAGTCCGCTCTGACTAGGTTCTGAAACATGACGAGACACACATCCACATTATATTTCAATCTACAAACAAGTAACAATGCAGTTATTGTTATTGGTAATAACAGGTGTTGAAGAGGTACTACTGAAAAGCATTTCCCATCCCTCACTCCCTCTCTACCTAACACTATTAATCAGGGAGGTTTCCGCACTCGTTATTGTATCTAATTAACGTCGAATTGTGAAGAACACCATAGTAACGGCAAAATAAGAGAGTTTGTCAGTCTGTAGAACAAATAGTGACATTATGTATACAATATTTGGCTACTCACCAGTAGACCTAAAAGATGATACATCCAGTTTGATTACATCACCAGGACCGACACCATATGCACGCCAACAAGTAACGGTATTTGTTGAAGTAAACTCAAAGTTGTTTAGCTTTGTGATACCTGCTATTGTCTGGACCATGTCTTGCGTCTCGGCAATGGTGTCCATGGAAACCATTCGGACTCCCTCCAGTCCTCCATGAGAAATCAATGCAATTTTCACGTCATTTGCAGTGCACACGTCGTGTCCTTCATTTATGTATGCCCTAATACAGAATTTGCACGACGCAGCCAATCGATCTGCCGCACCTTTACCCCCTTGTGGATAGCTAAAATCAATACATGCCATTTGAATTCCGCAACATGTTCCCATATGTCGACACGCCAGGATTGTGCTAGAAGAATGGTAACACCAGGCGTTATCCTGACGAAAAAAGGCCATGTTGATTTCCGGGTGCTCCTGCTTAAGTGTGGTCAGAACGTGGTGCATGATGGCTACGACTGCAGAGCTTCCCTGGCTACATGACTGGATGACATGGATGAGCCCTTGCCACTGTAGGACCCCTTCTACCTGTCGGTATGTGACTGATATGTGCCAGGATATACCATGCTTGCCAAAAAAGTATGCTTGCGACTCTCGGTAACTCTGTGGCAAAAACTTTATTGCCTAGTCGTTTACAATGAAAACCGTTTCTTGGTTGAGGGCATTGATGACATCCAGGCGAGCCTGGTCTTGGTGTGCTGATCGTAACAAATGACATTTCCATGACTGGATGGCAAGCGTGGCGTGATTGGTAAGATATACAGCTTCGTCTCTGTTGTCATCCGTGTGAAACGGCG